>NW_024062143.1:0-67193 GCF_006381635.1 Hibiscus syriacus | reverse complement strand
CCGAAGCCAACCCAGTATATTCCTCTAATAGCTGATCAAAAGAATAATCTTCGAAATTAAATGAGCTAGAGGTTACCTGAGAATCCTCCCCAAAAGTCATCAAGCACAAGTTTTCTACTACTTGTTCCTCTTCATCAGAAGCTTCATCATCGCTCCATGTAGCCACGTGTGACTTTTACTTCTTCTTGGATTGACCTTTTTTCTTTAATTGTAGGCAATCGTATTTGACATGCCTTGGCTTTTTGCATTCGTAGCAAATGATCAGGTCTTTCTCCTTTGGTTCATTTTTGAAGCCTTCATTTCTTTTGAATTTTCTTCTTCTGTTGGTCTTCATTAATTTTTTGAACCGTTTGGCAAATAATGTCATTTCCTCGTCATCGTCATCTTCATCCGAATCATTCTTATCTTTTGTGGATCTGAGAGTGACTCCAAAATTTTTCTTCTTCTCTGTATCCTTCTTTGGCTCATCTCTTTTCTCGGGGTCTACCTCATCTTGAAGCATCATTTCATGCGTGAGGAGAGAACTGATAAGCTCATCAAGGGTCAAGGATTTTAAGTTTTTAGTCTCGATGATCACCATCTTCTTTGATTGCCAATATTTTGGAAGAAAGTAAACTAACTTCCTCACAAGCTTCTCGTTTGGAATGATCTCTCCATATGATTTGAGACCATTGATAATCGTGGAAAATCTATCCACCATAGCTTTGATATCTTCATCCGGTTTCATCCTAAAATTTTCATAGCTATGAGTTAGAAGACTAATTTTAGATTCATTTACCTCGTTTGTGCCTTCATTAGTGACTTGTAGTTTATCTCATATCTCCTTGGCGGTTGTACAAGATGAAACTCTCCCGTAGTTATCTGGTCCAAGAGCACAAAAAATAATATGGATAGACTTTGAGTTGAGCTGGAACATTCATGTCTCTCCTTCACTCCACAATCTTAAATGAGTGGAAGGTATGATGTATCAGTCTTCTATGATATTCCATGCTCCCATGTCACTTGCTTGAATAAAGTACTTCATTATATTCTTCCAATAAGCATAATTATCTCCATTGAATAAATGAGGCTTGTTGACAGGCATTGAATCAAGACCGAAGTCGACGTTCGAAGTGGAGGTCATTAATAATTTTAATATTGATATAACTCTTCCTGAATCGACTCAAGAGGCGATTAAACCTTCAAATGAGTAAGGCTCAGATACTAATTGTTGAGTTAATCGATCGACGAATCGGCCAAGAAGGGGTGAATTGGCAATTAAAAATTTGGTGGAAGCTTTTGCAGAAAATTGAAAATATTTGCACAGCGATTTAGAGTGGTTCAATTTTCTCAACCAATGTCTACGTCCACTACCTTAGCTATCCACACTAAGGATTTTCCAACAAATTCACTAATTTGTTCTTTCTTTTGAGGACAAAGAGTAACCTTACAACTCCCTCAATAATTATACCCCAAATTCTTGAGAACACTCTCTCCCAAAAAGAAGATTAAAAATTTTGCAAACTTATAGAAAAACCTCACAAGGCAATATGTTTGCATAATTCTAGAACAAAGAAAGAACACTCAAGAATTAATACAATTGAGTACAAGTAGTGTTCTTGAAAGAAAAAATGAATATTGAATGAAAAAATGGCTTGAGTTGCTCAAACTTGATGTTTAAGGCTTTCTCTTTGTTTCTCTCTCAATTCTTGTTTCTTGTTTTTGATCAATGGCTTCTAAGCTTGTTTAAATACACCTTGAATCACTTCTGAATGTTGGGGGTCATTGGTGAAGTCAATAGAGTCGTTATTGTGTAATCATCATTTAAAAATCAGGTTGGGAGCATAGGTGCGTCGGTACAATTCAAGGGTGCATCGGTACACTATGTGTAAAATTCAAATATTTTGACTGTTAGTTGACTTAGTGCATCGGTACACTTGGGGTGATGTTTCAAAAGAGCCAGGAGTGTATCGATGCATGGTATGTGCATCAATACATAAAATGCATTCGATGTTTCAATAAAATCAGGAGTGCATCGATGCATGGTTGTGCATCGGTACACAAAATGCATTGAATTTTAAGATTTTTGGCTTGATTTTGGTTCGAAATACTTTATGAAATTGACCTTTGAAAAACTTGGAGTAATATTTTGATATTCGAATGACTAAATCGAATATACTTTAAAAATGATTATAAAATCTTAAAATTCAATAACACTTAATTTGTTATATCAAACATCAAACTGTTTTCAATAGTTTTGCCCGACAATTTTCTCTCTACCTCAGAACTGAGGAAATACCAAAATAATATGCTATCCTTATTTGTTGTTATCATTTATTGCACCATTTTTTTCATTGGCATCGATGACTAGAATCTGGAGCAAAATTGTTATGTGCGTGTCGAGGAAAGCTAAATTTGTATTTGTATCTGGGTTTTTTGAGATTTTTGGGCTTTTGATGGGTTTGTTTCAAGCTTGTAAATTCAATATTCCATTTCATCAGTTTAGTTTGGTTTGGATCGGTTCCAGATTTCCAAACCAAAACCGAACTGAATCGATCGGTTTTTTTGGTTATCGGTTTTCGGTTATTTTTTTGGATCGGATTAGATCTGAACACCCCTACTGCCTCCACTCTCGATCCTCGTTTAGAAACCATGAATTCATTCATGAAAGGAACTTTAAAGAATAATAATTTTTTAACAGTTGTTACAATCAGAAAATTTAAAATAATACGTTTATAACATTAGACAGTTGGATTGATCGAAAAATAATTCAGACACAATGATATAATTTAAGCATTTATTTTTATATTAAGCCTTAAAATTAATATTAATCATAAAACATAATGTATATATTATTTTAATTACTTTTTTAAGTGTGAGATGATAAAAATAATACATGTTCGAAAATTCAATCATTTTTCAATAAACAATTAAACTTCTTAGACTTCGTGGTGAAACCCAAATGTTCTAAAAATAACAGCTATTACTTCAATTAAATTTTTAATGTAAGTAAAGGGGGGAATCAAATTACTTGCACAGTCACTAAGCCAACATTTTATTAAAAGCCACAACCTTGGCCGCTCTCTCTACATCTTTTCTCTTCTTCTTTTTCTTTATTATTTATATTGTTTTCTATAGGTTAGATTAATTTTTCTTTCTTTGATTTTATTTATCCAGTGACAGTACAGATTTTCATACTAGTTGTCTATCATCGATTCTCTTTAGGGATGGGCATGGTTTGGGTCGGGTCAGATTTTTTGTCAACCCGACTCGAAAATTATACATCCTCCACCCAAATTTGACCCAACCCGAAACAATATATTTATTAAAAATATTATTTTTATTAAATAAAAATAGAGATTTAATTGAAAAAATAATATATAAAGGGGCATTATTGCAAGTACCCCTAATATAAAGATAAAATTATATTTTTTCTCGGATCGGTCTGGGTTGAATATTTTTCACCATAAACCCAAACCCGACTCAAATACAACCTCTAAAAAATTCAACTCGACCCGATCCGATCCGTCGGATTCCGGTACCCTGCTCATCCCTAGTTTTTTTCTCTCTTTGTTTCTTTTTTAGTTTTTTTAATAAGAATAATTTTGCCCTTGTGATACATTTTGTCTTTATGGCACATTTTCGTCTTTTTTCTCGTTCATTTAGCTCTTGTTTTTGTTTTATGTTTCCTAAGGGTTAGATTTGAAGACTTCACGACTGATCAAGATGACATTTTTTGTAATCATGTTGATCTTCCCTCCTATGGACTCTCGGATTAAATTTGGATGCGTGATTTTGCGTTCGTGAATAGTTTCTTAGGACACTCGGCTCTGATTTACGATTCTCGATGGTCTTTCAATAGATTAATTCTCTTTTGTGATTCGTTTGCCGAAGCATTTAGATTTGTTCATATCTATTTTTTTGAGTCTTTTGGTTAGGTTTTTAACCTTTTCAATGTATGGTTATTATATGATCTAAAGTGACTATTATCAATTTTATAAGAAAATATTCAAATTATGTATTTAGTTTAGTTTAATAGTTGTAAACTCTTATTGTAATTTTGAATATTTTCACAAGAATAATTGTTTATATTAAAAAAAACATTTTATTAAGAACCAAATATATTATATGACATGCATGCATATGGTATATATTTTCATTTGCTACCTATGGAAGCTTTTTCATCAATGATAATGATAGTTAATAGGACGAATGCAGTTCATCTGCAGGCAAGCGAGGTGTAGGCATTGCATGCAAAGGTTTGGCCAAGAAAAGATATTTTTCGATTCGGACAGATCGATTTCAGCCACATTCGGTGGCAGCCTCCATGAAAACCCTTGAATCAGCCTCGCCAACAGCATCACCGTCATGGCGCTACCAAGAGCCACTCCCATGCACGCACGTCTCCCCGTACTGAACGATATGAACTTCAATTCCGACTCTGTCAGATCGATTTCTTCATAGGAGCCGTCGTGTTTAAAGTGTCGTTCGGGTTGGAACACCAAGGGCTCGTCCCAAACCTTGGGGTTCCGGCCTAGGCCAATTCGACTGAGCAAAACATGGCTACCTTTGGGGATGAAGTAACCAGCCACGACTGAATCGGCATTCGAGACATGTGGTAAGTTGAAAGGTGAAACGGGGTGAAGCCGAAATGCTTCCCTTGCACACGCCTTCACGTAGTTGAGTCTTGGAATATCGGATTCTTGAACCCACCTCTGGTGTCCGACGACTCTTTCTATTTCGTCCGTTGCTTTACGGAGGATTCCCGGTCGGTTCAGCATCTCCGCCATTGCCCATTCAGCCGCATTTGCCGGATTGTCCACTGTTGCAAACATTATTTCCTGCATAAACAAACCATAAAGGTACAATGTGTTAAAAAAGATTCAACAATAGATTAACAAGAACACATGGTACAAAGGCCTGACAGTGCATTGAGCTTTGATTTCTTCGACTGAAAGCACTGGTTTTCCTTGTACATTCTTCGCTAAAATGAGGGCATCGAGCAGGTCTTCAGTCTCCATCCTCTTCCCATCTTTCCACTCTTTCACTCTTTCATCAACAATAGGATCATGGTAGCCGCTGATGATTCTCATTGCTTCACTTACAATCTTCTCATGACCCTCAAGATCCAATGGTCTCAACCAGGGAATGTAATCTGACAAGGCGAGTAGAGATGATTCAGCACTGTAAATAAGGATTCAACATGTTCCACTTCTTCACGTCCAGGTCCATCTGTCCGACCATCCCCGAAGTTTCGTCGGTTGAACATCGTCTTCCTGATAACATCCCACTGTATTCCCTAATTGCAAGTCATATCTATGACTGCAGATGAGCCTCCATTGCTCTTGCATTTATGAACCTAACGAGATTATCGGCTTCTTCATTGCGTTTCGCTAGTAACCAACGAAGTCTTGCCGGGGTAACAATCTCAGAAGCCACCACTCTCCTCATTTTCTTCCATTGATATCCGAATGGAACCACGGCTATGATCAAGAACCCCTGGCTACTGTACTCGGTCCCCATCGTAATCGGCCTCCACGCGAAAACGGAATCGTATTTTCTCAAGAACTCTCGACCAATCTCAGGTGAAGTGACGGGAATGACATGAGTGTTTGCGAGCTTGATGCATGCAATATCAGTGTTGAGTTCCTTCATAAGTCCATGAATCCACCGGAAAGTTGGCTTATTTTTCCGACTAAAATCTCGGGAATGTTCCAGATAACCGGCCAAGGAGTTGGCCCTGGAGGGAGAGCAGGTTTCTGTTTCTTCATCCCCCTACTTCTTCCCTTTGCTTTGACGATAAAAAGTGAAATAAAGAGACACAGAACCAGAAGTGTTGATTAAACAGAAACAAGTCTGGAGCTAGCAAATTCATGCAAACCCCATGAAAGAGAAGAAACCGAAACACTTCTCTTTGAAGTTGTATTTTCCATTGAGAACCGGTATTTGACTGCAGGAGGCTAGGCTTCATAAAATTCGGATATATATATATATGAGGAACTGTCGAATGTACGTTGTGGAACTTACCCTTCGAGATACTATGGCAAGTGACAGCATTGCAGCTTATTATTAAGAAATTAATTACCATAAATTTTGGATTTTCATATCCATCAATAAGAAGTTTTTGGTAGAAAATTTAATGGTGGATAAGCACAGGTGGTTATACAGATTTTATCTCTTGCAATTTTTTGAATTTATGTGATTTTGGCAATGATGAAACAGGTGTAAAGTTAAATGTATGTTATATTTTTTTAAGTTGTATTTATGATTATCTTAATTTAGTAAAATTAATCCTACTTTGAAAACAAAATTACAACGGATACTTTTTAAGTTATTGTATTTTTAACAATTTTTATTGAGGGTAGAAAATGAGAATTATACTTTTAATGAATATAAAACCAACAGCCTAGAAGATAGAGAAAGAAAATGAGCATACTCTTAGAACCCAATATATTACATGACATATATATCCTTTTTTTTGCAAGTGTTATTCTATAGGGTAAAGTATACAAATGGTCCCCAATTATAAGATATTGCTTTATTGAGTAATTTGACTATTAAAAGTTAATGGTCCATCGACTATAGGGAGTTAATTTATTGAGTCCATCGACTACTATAAGTTATCCCCCAACTATTCATTATGTTCTAAACTTATCCATTTTCATATTAAAAAATTGACGACAATTTGAGTTGGAAGTTAACATATTAATTAAGATATGATAAAATATGATCTCATAATCTCAAGCGACTATCATATCTCGATATACATGTTAACATTCAACTTAGACGACCGTTAATTTTTTAGCGAAAAAGGACGAGTTTGGAACATAATGAATAGTCAGGTGATAATTTTGTGACTTTTAATAGTCGAGGGACTCAACAAAGCAATTCGCTATAGTCAAGGGACTATTTTATAACTTTTAATAATCAAAGGACTCAATAAAATAATATCCTATAGTTGAGGGATCATTTATGCACTTTACCCTATTCTATAAGTGTTATAATAAATTTCTATAAGTTATTCAGTATTATAGAAAATATATCTATTTTTATTAAATGTCATGTCTATCCTTATTCTATAAGTGTTATAATAAATTTTTACATTTTTTTCAGATTACTACTAAGATTCACCGACTCTGGAGTCTTAAACCTTTTTATACTAATATAGATTAAGGATGAGCCACCACAGTAAAACTGGTCTGTAAAGGTATTTTTAGTGGCTATTGGAGAGTAAACGCCACTAACTCTAAACATATAGTGGCGTTTATAATCCAAATGCCACAAAATGATACTTTAACGGCGTTTCTTAAACAAACTCCATGATAGAGTAGTACTTTAGCAATGTTTTTATACAAATGTTGTAATAGGGTTCATTTATAGTGTCATTTTTCCAACAAATGTCGTAATAAAGAGTACTTTACCGGCGTTTTTATACAAATGTCACAATAGGGTTCGTTTATAGTGGCATTTTCCAACAAATGCTGCGACAAAGTAGTACTTTAGCAGCGTTTATATACAAACGCCGTAATAGGATTCGTTAATAGTGTCATTTTTTCAACAAACGCTGCAATAAAGTAGTAATTTAGCGGCGTTTGTATAAAAATACTATAATAGGGTTTGTTCATAGTGGTGTTTTTCCAAAAAAAACACAACGAGAACATAATAATTTAGCGGTGTTTTTATACAAACGCCAGTACATACTTGAACTTTTGGTGGCTTTTTTAAAAACAAACGTCGCAAAAAGATGAATTTATATCAAACCTAGACCCTTTATCCCTTTTCCATCGTTGCTTCCTTTACATGTTTCTTTCTGCCGCTTTCACTCCCTTTTCCCTACTCTTTGTGATGTAGAGCTAACATAAGCACCGAAGACATCGATGAGTTCTTCAAGAAATCTACAAAATATGATCTTTCTGGTGGTTCTCTTACCTCTGCTCCCACTGAATCCCTTTTCTTCATCGACAAGTCTAAAAGTTTTGTTTTTACTCTTTATGTCCATATTTTTCTCATTGAAATTCAATTCCCTTAAATGGGGTTTTTGTGTTTCAACATATCATTCTGTGAAGAAGAAGATTAAGAAGAAAAGAGAAGATATTGCGAGTGGATAGTATGTTGAAAAAGAACCCTTTTGTTAAAGTAGTACCATCTTCGAAGTATAAGTGTTCTAAGAAGAAAAAGCATGAAGCTTCGAAAGCGAAGTATAAGTGTTCTAAGAAGAAAAAGCATGAAGCTTCGAAAGCTAAAGATATTGTAGTTAGAGATGTTCCCAAGGTGAGCAGTTGTTGAAGTAAAGCTAAACTTTGTTCATTATTTTGATAAATATTGATTTTTATTTGTTTTACTTTTAGGATGAATCTGTCCCTGACTCTGACATGGTTCCCATATGGAGAGATAGAGGTATTATCCTATTTATCCTTTAGAAGTTTAAAGTTATGTTTTTTCCTTTCTCATGGCATTTTTATTTTGGGATTGCATGTAAATTTGATTCTCTTCATGTTGTTTATGGTCAACATGGGGTAAATCTAGATGGCTGTCTCAACACTCTATTATTCCTACAGTGGATGAGCCTGCTTTTGGCTATTCATACAATCCCTAATTTGAAAATCATCAAGTGAATTTTGAACCCCTTTATTATGTATATTGTCTGCTTTACTCTTTTCCCTACACTTTATAGGTTGAGATATTGTATATTTCTCTCATGTCAATCCAGGATTTGTTGGCTCAAACTATTGCCGAAGAAATGCAAAAGGCCTACAAGTTTGAGTTGGGACCCCAGCCAGTTCCATTAACTGATATGGGAGAAGTGGTTGATGAAGATGATGTGTCTATTGTTCTATTCATATATTAATTATTCTTTATACTTGCAATGCATTTCTAGACACTTCATGGAATCCGTTTTTACCATTGTTTTAAACTCATTGCTACTGTCATTGACTTAACCATCTTTTTTTAAAAATACTTTATCAAGGCAGGTGATGGAAATGATGAAATGAATGTGGAGGATTTGAATGAGATAATCCAGAAATTTAGAAAAGGTTAGTTGATTTGAATGATGAGGATTTGAATGAGAATAATCTATAAATGAATTTAAAAACCAGTTGGTTAATCAGGTATAGTTCTCTCATAATGTGATTTGGTTTGCTTGATTGATGCAAGGGCACTTGCAGCAAATCATTAGGGTTATCCTTAATCATGTTACATGATTTACTGCTAGTTGATGTTATCATGATAGACTTATTCTCTTTCACAATGTTTTTCATCTGTCTTTGTTGGTGATTTAATACAGATTTATCTTCTCTAATGACATGAACTTTTTTATGAAATTTATAAATGTTTGTATTTTTGTGTTCCTTTGTTTATATGTATATCTTACCAGGATCTTGCATGTCTTTGATACTGGTTCTTCCTTGAAAAGATGTTCCAGTCACTGAATTTTTCATGTTCCCCTACCTTATTTCCAACAAAGCAATTATGCAAAGCTTGGTTGTACCCAAGTGTGGTTTGCTGCTTCTATTTTTCATCCTGCTTCAAAGTGAGTTTGGTTGCCTTTTTATCTTTATGTGTGATAGTTAAAATTTTCTATTCAAATAAAAGATTAGGCTAATATTCAGGTTTCATGGATTTTTCTTTTATTGAAGAATGGCTATTTTTCCCTAATGAATTTCTTGATAATGGAAAATAAAACATAAATTCAAAAGAAAAATCAAGAAGGTGGAAGAATTGATAATAAAATTATGATATGTTCCATATTTTACTACCAAGGTAATCCCAAAACACCATTTCAAAGATGCTATGATTCCCTTTATACTTTTAGCAGGCAAGCATTGTTCTATTATTCTAAAATTTGGAAACCAAGTCCATTGTTGTAGGTTGTCGATCTTCTAGTCAAAGCTAATTTTGTTTCAGATGGAGAAGGGGTAATAACCCTTTTAATATTGTATGTACGCTTATATTTTATTTATATTAGATGCTGAGAGGCATGAAGAGAACAAATTTCTTTTCATTTTGGAAGAATAATAGAAATTGTTATTGAGAAGCTGCATTTGCGAACTTGGATTTTCTATTGAATTTGTTTAGGTATATTTTTTTCACCTTAGCTAGCATGCACTGTTAAGCCACGTTTCTTTTTGGTTTTATACTAGTGAGTAGTGTCTGCCAATAATAGTATAATACAAGTATAAAGTATTCGTTTTCAATACATGCATCTCATATGTTATTGAGAAGCTGTATTTGCGAACTTGGAGTTTCTATTGAATTTGTTTAGATATATTTTTTTCACCTTAGCTAACATGCACTGTTAAGCCACGTTTCTTTTTGGTTTTATACTAGTGAGTAGTGTCTGCCAATAATAGTATAATACAAGTATAAAGTATTCGTTTTTAATACATGCATCTCATGTACACCTTCTATCTTTTTTTTCCTTCTCTCCAGTTATAAGTTTTGATGTTTCTAAACAATGGTGCATTTTAGGGGCAAAACGCCACTAATGGAGTGCATATTTGGCAGTGTTTTTAGGAAAAAACACTGCTAAATGACCAACCTATTGGGCCGTTTGTGCCCAAAACGCCGTTAAATATCAAACCTGTTGTGGCGTTTGTGACTAAAAACACCGCTAAATAGCGAACCTGTTGCGGAAAAATGCCTATAAATATCAAACCTATTGCGACGTTTATGCAAAAAAAGGTTGCTATATGGCGAACCTGTTGTGACATTTGTATAGTAAAAAGCCGCTACATAACCTGACTTTTAGCGGCGTTTATTAATAAAAATGCCACTAACAGTAGCAGTGTTTGTATTAGCAGCGTTTTTTGTGGCATTTTTTGTTCCGGTAGTATTTTTAGCAGCGCTATAGACCAGTTATGTTGTAGTGAGCATACGATTAGAACCCAATATATTTTAATTTGATTAAATTTTATGAGTTCGGTATTTTAAGTTTAGGATAAATTTTTTTACCTGATTTAAGATAATATTATATTTTTTCCTGATATATGTAGAGGATAATTGTAACAATACACTTCTCATGTATATTTTTTCAATTAGATATTTCTTTTATTGAATAAGTAATACTCAAAAAACAATCTAAATTTTTTCGATATCTAATGATCAATTTTTTCTGACATATTAATTTGATACTTCGTATCACAAGAATTTGAATAATTTTATTTTATATTACATATTAAAGAATAGATGTTGGATAAATGTTTAGTGATAAAATAGAATAAATGAAGAAATTGGAAAATTTACTAAAAAAGTGGAATTTAAGTGTTAAAGTGAAATCAAGAAAAGGTTTAATGGCTAAAATTACAATAACAACAAAACCCTATTCCCATATGCAATGGGGGTAAGGGGGAGGTAGGGTAGTAGGCTGACCCTAACGCAAGGTTGAGAACAGCTTCTGTGTAAGACCTCTGGCAGTCAGAAAAATTAAAAATAAAGATAAAATGCAATGCATGTATAAATAAATAAATAAATAAATACATAGTTGAACATTCTTAATATGCAGTCTTCATATGCGCGTCTGAAATGGGAAGTAATCCCTGCAAATAAATCCCTACGTAAAAATCTCTGCATATAGACAGAAAAGTAAGACCCGGCTAAATTTAAAAAGAAGAAACATGAAGAGAATGATACATAGAAGTCAACGATAGCAAGCTACAAGAAGGAATAAAGTCAAATGGGTTAAAACCTACACTAAGGCAACACTACTCCGCCACCCTAGTTCTAAGCCTTCATAAATTCCAATGACAAAAACGTATAAAAAGTAGAAGTCATGAGAATTACTACAAAGGCATTAAAAAGAAGACATAGATGTTACACCGTAAGGTTATGACCCGCACTACTCGGCTACCCTGGTCTTAAGTCTCCATAGTTTCCTATCAGATGTCATGCCCTCGATAAGGGCTAAATCCTTCAAATCAAATCTCAAGCAGTCTTCCCACTTCCACCTTGGTCGTCCTCTCCTTCTGGCACCGTCGACTGTAATCGACTCTACCCTCCTGACAGCATCTGACGGTTGTCGCCTAAGGACATGCCCAAACCACCGTAGTCTTCCCTCCCTCAATGTTTCAGATACATGCACACCCCCAAGGACATCCTAATGGCAGAGTTTGGTGTCATGTCCCACAGAGTCCTACCACATGTCCAACGAAGCATTCTCATTTCAACGGCCTCCATCCTCCTTACGTGATCCTTCTTGATTGTCCAATATTCTGATACATACAACAGCGCTGGTCTTATTGTCATTCTATAAAAATTTTCTTTAAGATTTAGAGGCACCTTCTTGTCACACAAAACTCTAGTAGTAGCCCTCCACTTTAGCCATCCAGCCTTTATACGGTGTGTAACGTCATCATCTACACCTCCATCTTTATGTATCATAGACCCTAGGTACTTGAAACAATCCTTTGAGGGGAGAACTTGTCCTTCTATGCATACATCTACATCTTTATCATTTTGGTTCCCACTGAAGTTTGAACATAAATACTCTGTCTTTTCAATATTGATCCTTAGACCTTTTTTCATCCAAAGCAATCTTCCAGGTAGCCAGTCTACTATTTAGCTCAGCTTTTTGTTTCAGCAACTAGGACAATGTCATCAGCGAAAAGCATACACCATGGAACACTGTCTGGTGTCGCACAATAGATGCCGTCCATAATCAAGGCGAAGATGTAAGGTCTAAGAGACGACCCCTGGTGGAGTCTGATTTCCACCGGGAATATCTCTGTGTCGCCAACTGTAGTCCTGACGTATGTAGTAGATCTACAGTAAATATCACGAATCGCCCGGATATAAGCAGTTGGGATCCATCTAGTTTCCAAGGTCTTCTAGATCGTATCACGGGGCACGCTATCATACGCCTTCTCAAGGTCAATTAACGCCACGTGAAGATCTCTATTTTTCCCCTATATTTCTCCACAAGCCGTCGAGTAGATGAATCGCCTCCGTAGTAGACCTGCCTGGTATAAGAGATAAAAAGATCAAGTACTTCTAGTGGAATTTCACGATTTTAAATGTTGACGAATAAGCGCTCATTTATTTTGACTGGTCAAAGTTGCGGTTTTAGTTATGGGTGGAATTTATTTTAACTATTGATATTTTAATGTTGCATGTTCGTCTTTCCTATAATTATTTATAAATAGGGTTGGTTTTCAATCTTATGTTTTGATATTTTTCAGAGGATAGGCAGGGGGTACTTTGTAACATGATCGCTCTTGATTATTTTTTAACTCGGGACAAACTTAAAAAATAGGCCCTTAATTCAAAAGAAATTTAAAAAATATATAATAAAAAATTTATTATATTTTTATTAAATTAAATAAATAGAAGTTCATTACAATATAAAAAATATTGAAAATATATTTAAGCATACAAATACTTATAAAAAAATTGTCTTCGAGCATTTATTGATGTAAAATCATTGATGATAGTGTCAACATTAATCCTTTCTAACATATTTTTTTCAATACATTGCATAACATTTGAAAATAAAAGAAACGTTTTATCTAGGATTTGAAAATATATAAAAATAATAAAAACAATTTGGAAACATGATCTTACCTAAATTTTTAAGAATAATCTTCAATATGATTTAAGCAACATAATTGATGATAAACAATTGTGACTTTGTGTTTGTGAGAAATATTAGAAATTAAAAAATGAAAGTAATAATTTTTAGAGGATTAGTAAAATATGAAAGAAAAAATAAGCAGACTGACTAATTATACTTAATTTTTTTCTCCCATTGATTTTTGAAGAGAAAAAAATAACGTTAATAAAAATTTTCATTAACATGGAAAATCGGGAAAAATATTTGGTGCATTGATGGTGGGAATTTGGAAAGACCAAAATTAAAAAGATTCAATTGAATTTTATTTTGAATTTCATAAAAAATATTAAATTAGAATTTTATAGGAACTCGAACAATTTATTAATATTAATATAAAAATTCAGTAATAACTAAACAACTTAATAAATTTACGGGCCTCATTATTTTATTTTATAGTTTTTTAAATTTATTATCAAAAAATAAGGACAAATTTTATAATAACAATTTTTTTAGTTTATTGGCTTGGGCGGGACCCTGCTTTGTTAAATTGATTTTCTTAAAGAGTTGTGAGGTTATCATTTCTGGAATAATTTATCTAGAGGGACAGATATTTATATGTTGGTTTGTGATATTATTATTTGTGGAGGGTTATGATGTGATCCAATTCAAAGCTATATTCATCCTTGCATCTCCAACCTTTCACAAGATTAAAAAAGGATTTTTCTATAACTCATTTCTATTTTACATTATGATCAAGATATATAACTTATATTTTCTTTGTTATAACATTGATATCTTTATATATATATATTACATATATATCTATGATAATAATATTTCTCTCATTATTATGTGATGAATGAAGTTATTATTATAACTATAGTCGATATCTTTATATTATACACGATGTTATTTTTATAATATTTCATATACTTAACTTAATTTCTTTATCCTTGAATAAAGGTACATTCGGCCATACCTAAGGGAGCTGATTTGAGCTAAATGATGAAGGCTAAAGCTAAGAGACTCATATAGGAACACTCGGGAGAGCATAAGAAACAATTTGTGAAAAGTTGTCCGATGACAACTGAGCTAATAGCTGGATTGAGCTAAAGATTTCAGCTAGAAGATGACGTCATTTCAGCTGGGGATCTACACCATCAACCTCGCCATTCAGAATACTTCAAATATGGGTCAAGCCTAATTTTTATAAATAATACCTTTTCGCGAAGAGGTGCCTTCCCCGGAGATGACTTTTCACAAGGATCTACCAAAATACCCATCATCATACAACTCACTTAGGGCCAGCTCACCTCCAGCTCATTCACCTTAGAACTAGCTCAATCATGAAGGGTTACCTTTCAACCATTGTGACCTTTCATGAAAGTTGTTGTCCATTGAAGTGCCATGACATCTACGTGCACGTTGGTGAAGAGTTCCTTCAAAAGGAGGCCTAAATCTCAAAGAGGTATGAGGCAAGCATCATGACCATTCGGCCAGCCCCCACACACCTTGCACAAGGAGTTTTGGCGCTAATATAAACCAAGATCTCACCATTCGGCCAAGGAAGGTTCCATGCATATGTTAGCCGAATAATTAAGTCCCTTTGTGAAGAGATAGCCGAACCAACATGAAGACTAAGGAACTTGTTCATTCATCCTAATATTATGCATTTTCATTAAGAAATGTACTTTGCCGAATGGGAACATATCTATTCGGTAAGCCCTCTCAACTCTTATAAATAGAGAGGCTTAATTCATTTGTAAACGACCTTTTGATAAATCAAACTTATTTTGTGAGAAATTTCTCTTCAAGTTCTTTTGAGAACTATATCGATTAAGAAAGTATAGCTCTTTATACTTGTGGTGTCACCTCGTTCACTTGATACTTTTAATTCCTAGTTTTCATAACTAGAGGGTTTACGTCCTAAACACCATCCCTTATTGGCTTTTGTAAAGTCTGGGGTTATACTCTCTATAGTATAGTTTATTCTTTAACTTGTCTAAGATACTATTTCCATTTTCATCCAACATCTTCATTATCTTTCACTTAAACATCTATCCATCTTCATCATCCTTCATTGCCGTACATACCATTACATCAAGGCCATCTTCAACAACATATTTGAAGGTCTCCATTCCCATACTTCTTTCGCATCAACTCTAATCATTTCTTCATCCTTAATTCATTTCATTTTCCATTTGTTTTCATCATTATCATCATTACTAATCCATTTTCTTATTCTTATTATTTTGTAACCATTCTTATTGAATCTAGAACAATATTTGCTATCATTTCCTAGATCAGGACAACAATAAGGCTATATATCATCATCTTTATTGAGGTCGTAGATAGGCTTACATCAAGCGGTATTCAGAGTATAGTTTGAAGTATTAAGCAAGTGCATTGTGGCGTGCAAAAACAAAAACAAAAACAAAAAAAAGAAAAAAACAAGGCTCATACATCAATCAAGGAGTTTCAAAACAAATAGAAAAGCACAAAGAGAAGAAACGCCAAAAGAAAGAAATTTCCATCAAGCAAAAACAAAAATAAAGGTGCATTACAAAGTAAAACAAGAACGGTGGAGGCCTATTATCAACCTTACTGAAGAGATAATCTTATTGTGTCTCATAAGGGAAAGGTTGTAAGTATTGTTCTTGGTTTGTAAGTCACCCTTTCTCTTATCTTTTCATTCTTATTCAAACCTTTTTGTTCATTTCTAATCCTTTCTTCTTTCTTTTATTTACCTTTATCTTCAATTTCATTTCTCTTCTAATCAAGTGATTACAGTGAATTGAAGGTTTGTTTGCCATAATCTTGAGTTAGTTCTTCAAAGAAATTAACAAGAGAGATTGAGAGGTAAAAGGCAAATTGAGTGAGTTAGATCAGAAGGGTAATTGATAAAAGCTGAGATATATTCCCGAGTATAAACACGAGCGTTGAGTGGAGTGATCTCTTATCTTTTCTTTGGAGTGAATATTGTGAGGCTTGGTGAGTGTGTTGGTAAGGTTTTTATTTATTTTATTACTAACAATGTCTCAAAGTCCTTATAGAGAAAATGCAGGTCAACCAAAATTGCAAATACAATCATTAATTGGTGAAATGATGTGAATATTTTGTGAAGAGTTTGATACACTTCATGAAAAGATGGATTAACATCAAGATCTACAACAAGTTCAAAGCAATGATGCTCCTAGGAGACAACAACCCCTCCAAGAAGATGATATTCTAGATAATTATGATGAAGGATAACAAACAACTATACAAGGAACCAAGAGTGCTAATGTTGATGACAACGTGAGTAACATCAAAATCAAAATTCCTCAATTTCAAGGGAAAAAACTGATCCCAAAGCATATCTTGAATGGGAAAGCAAGGTGGAACATGTTTTTAGTTGCCATGACTATTCAGAATTAAAGAAAGTAAGATTGGCGGCCATGGAATTATGATTATGCTTTGATATGGTGGGATCAAGTTACTATAAGAAGAAGGAGGAATGGACAAAAGACCAATCTCAACTTTGCATGAAATGAAAGGAATAATGCAAAAATGTTTCATTCCTGTTCATTATCACCGAGATTTGTTTCAAAAATTACAGAATCTCAAAAAAGGCCAAAGGATTGTGGATGGCTACTATAAATAAATGGAAGTAGAAATGATCTTAGTCAACATTGAGGCGGATCGTGAAACAACCATGGCTAAATTCCTTGTCGGAGTTAATCCAAAAATTTCCAACACTTTGGAGTTATACCATTACATTGAAATAGATGAAATGGTGCAAATGGCGATGAAGACAGAAAGGAAACTACGGAGAATGCGTACATCTCACAATGTTATTCCTATGCCTTAAAAATGGAGTCAAAAAAATTTAAATAAATCCACTCCTACTCCTAGAAAAGAGAATACCGAGTCTTCCAAGGTTCAACAAGTGAACAAAGACAACAACCGAGGAAAACAAACAACTGAACGTTCAAGGAACATTCAGTGCTTTAAATGTCTTTGGAGGGGGCATGTCTCTACACAATGCCCCAACCAAAATTCAATACTTCTACTGGGGAATTGTGACATTAAGTTCGAGCCTGAAGAAGAAGAAACATAAGAAGATGTCAACGAAGAAGCAAAATTTGAGGCTCCCGTTAAAGGAGAAATCCTGGTGATTAAGAGAAGTTTGAGTACATAAGTGACGGAGGACAATGCACAAAGAGAAAATATCTTTCATTCTCGATGCCATGTGAATAACAAGGTATGTTTTATGATCATAGATTGCGGAATTTATACCAACGTAGCAAGCACAATCATGGTGGAAAAGCTTGGATTAAAAACCATGAAGCATCCAAGTCCATATAAACTACAATGGCTCAATGAACGAGGAGAACTCAACGTTAACAAACAGGTGATAGTTCATTTTTCAATTGGAAAATAAAAGGACGAGGTTATGTGTGATGTAGTTCCTATACATGCTAGCCATCTACTTCTTGGGAGGCCATGGCAATATGACAAAAGAACTATCCATGATTATTTCACCAACCAATACTCGTTCAACCATGGAGGAAAGAAGAATGTCCTTACTCCTTTGACGCCGAGACAAGTTAAGAGTGATCAAATCAAGATGAAACAAAGCGTTGAGGCCATGAGGAAAAATGAAGGCTTCATCAAGCATGGAAGAACTAAATCAAAAAACAAGTGCCTATTCTTTTAAGTGCTTGATCCAAGAGTTCTTATGGACGAGATGCAAGGTTAAAGATGATTATTCTAACCATGAAACTGCAAAATTTTTCTTTGATTTTCAAGACAATCTAAAAGGCACAATTTGTTAAATGAAGGAATCAATAGACGTGATTCATGGAAGTATAAAAGACTTATCTCTTCAGTTGCCTAAGGCTGTGAATTTTCAATCAAAGGACATTACCCTTGGAGAACCAAAGAATGTGACTTTTGGAATGCGAAAAGTTACGATCATTCAAAGCAACATATCTTGTGATTTAAAAGACATAACTCTTGGCCATCCAAAAGATGTGAACAAGGAATATACCTTTAACTTACTAATGATTAATAATTCCCTTACTTATGAGAGTTTCCATTCGTTTCAGGGCATGAACGTTCATAACATCTATCCAAAGGACATAACTTATGAAAAGGATCTTTTCAAAAAGGTACATGTTGGTATGCTACTATCCAAAGAAAGGCCTTCAGAGATATATCTTTTCAAAAAGGAATGTCTTGAACAAGTGCCTATTGAGGAGATAACTCTTGATAACGAAACACAACTATCGGGTGAAAGAAAATTAGAAAGAAGTCACTTTTAGATTTGAGGACAAATTGCTCAAAAGAAGGGGGGATGATGTGATCCAATTCAACACCATATTCATCATTGCATCTCCAAC
Organism: Hibiscus syriacus; assembly: GCF_006381635.1. Lineage (NCBI taxonomy): Eukaryota > Viridiplantae > Streptophyta > Magnoliopsida > Malvales > Malvaceae > Hibiscus > Hibiscus syriacus. The sequence continues at coordinate 48,284 of NW_024062143.1, read as the reverse complement.
CTTTCGCTAGATTAAAAGGGGAATTTTCTATAACTCGTTTCTATTTTACATTATGATCAAGATAAATAACTTATATTTTCTTTGTTATAACATTGATATCTTTATATATATCTATTTCATATATAGTTATGATAATAATATTTCTCTCATTATTATGTGATGAATGAAGTTATTATTATAACTATAGTTCACATCTTTATATTATACACATTGTTATTTTTATAATATTTCATATATTAAACTTAATTTATTTATCCTTGAATGAAGGTACATTCGGCCACACCTAAGGGAGCTGATTTGAGCTAAATGATGAAGGCTAAATCTAGGAGACTCATATAGGAACATTGAGGAGAGCATAAAGAACAATTGGAGAAAAGTTGTCCAGTGACAAGTGAGCTCATAGCTGGATTGAGCTGAAGATTTGAGCTAGAAGATGACTTCATTTCAATTAAGGAGCTGCACCATCAACCTCACCATTCAGAATACTTCAAACATGGGTCAAGTCCAATTTTCATAAATCGTACCTTTTCGCGAAGAGGTGCCTTTCCCGGAGATGACTTTTTACAAGGAGCTGCCAAAACACTCATCATCATACAACTCACTTATGGCCAGCTCATCTCCAACTCATTCACCTTAGAACTAGCTCAATCATGAAGGGTTACCTTTCAACCATTGTGACCTTTCATGAAAATTGTTGTCCACTAAAGTGCCATGACATCTAGGTCCACGTTAGTGAAGAGATTCCATCAAAAGGAGGCCTAAATCTCGAAGAGGTATGAGACAAACATCATGACCATTCAACCAGCCCCCACACACCTTGCACAAGGATTTTTGCTGCCAATATGAACCAACATCTCACTATTCGGCCAAGGAAGGTTCCATGAATGTGTTAGCCGAATAATTAAGTCCCTTTGTGAAGAGATAACCGAACCAACATGAAGACTAAGGGACTTATTCATTCATCCTAATAGTTATGCATTTTCATTAAGACATGTAATTTGCCGAATGGGAACATATCTATTCGGCCAGACGTCTCATCTCCTATAAATAGAAAGGCTTAATTCATTTGTAAACAACCTTTTGATAAATCAAACTTATTTTGTGAGAAATATCTTTTCAAGTTCTTTTGAGAACTATATCGATTAAGCAAGTATAACTCTTTATACTTGTGGCGTCACCTCTTTCACTTGATACTTATAATTCCTAGTTTCCATAACTAGAGGGTTTAAGTCCTAAACACCATCCCTTATTTGAGTTTGTAAAGTTTGGGGCTATACTCTCTATAGTATAGTTTCTTCTTTAACTTATCTAAGATACTATTTTCATTTCCATCCACCATCTTCATTATCTTTCACTTAAACAGCTATCCATCCTCTTCATCCATTATTCTTGTGCATACCATTACATCTAGGCTATCTCCAACAACATCTTTGAAGGCCTCCATTGCCATACTTCTTCCGTAGCAACTCTAATCATTTCTTCATCCTTAATTCATTTCATTTTCTATTTGTTTTCATCATTATCATCATTACTAATCCATTTTCTTATTATTTTGTAGCCATACTTATTGAATCTGGAGCAATATTTGCTATCATTTCCTAGATCATGAAAACAATAAGGCTATCTATCATCTTCTTCATTGAGGTCGTAGATAGGTTTACATCAGGTTCGTTCGAATTATTCAATAGTTTTTCAAAAAAATTTCTGAGCTAGTTGTGTTGAGTATTTTTTTTCAATTCTATTTTGATTATTTCGACATTTGGTGATTATTCAAGTAATGTAGTGATTTGGTGTTGTCAACCGAGCGATCCTTTCGCCTATACCTTTTTTGTCGTGTGTGCACAGGTTTATAATAAGGGTTAAGCTTGATGCTGTTTTGGGGGATTATGAAGTCTGATTGGGATACTGCTTCTGATGGTTGAGTGGTGCGTACAATATATGCAGGTGTAACTGCTGGTTGAGAAACATAAAATTTGCATTTTTTATGTGATTTAGGCAATGTAATTGTGAGAGTGTCTCTTGTTGGCAGCTTATTCCCGATTTTGTTTAGTCGTTTTATTTGGATTGTAAGTTTTGTTCCTTCTGGGTTGTATGTATTTTTTCCTCCATTTAGGATTAGGGAAATTTTTATCGAGATATACAATTTTGTTTAATTTGATTTGATATATAATAAAATCATCTTGCTGAGCAAAAAAAAATCAAATTACTAGCCGTAAATATTTAACATGGAGCTAAAGTGATTGTTAATAAGTAGTAGAATTATGTATTCAATCAATTTATTTGTAAATTTAGTTTCTAATTAAATGATGATACAAATCGAAAGAAATAAGCAGTGGTAGAGGATCAAACTTGGATTTAAAGGAAATATTGGTTGTGCCTTAAACATTGCGCCAACCATTCTATTGGTTTACAAATTACATCATCTTTTATATAAAAGATGTATAAGAAATGTGGTAGTCCAAGATTCAAACATCTTAAAAATTTAATGAATATTTGTCCCAAGCTGGTCAGTGGAATATGATGAACTAGGTTAATATCCTCACCAGAGAGTTATGGTTTTGCTCTTCAATTGCAATTTATCTTTTATATAAAAGATGTAATATGTAACTAAGTTGAGGGATTCTTTCAATTTGTTATTATCCAACAGACACTATATCTGACGATTATATCAGAAATTAAATTTATTAAAGTATGTCTCACAATTATATTAGAGATTAAATTTCTTAAATTATGATTTAATTGATAGAGGTTAGGTCATAGATATAGTTTATCCTATTTTTAGTGGTAACCATTCATTAATATAAAAAAATATTGTTATTCTTATTAAATTGTTGTAAAATAAAGAAGAAGAAGAAGAAAAGATGTATGAGAAATAAAAGAAAATATAGTATTACTTTTTTAATATGAAGTGTATAGAGACTTTTCCAACTTCTATATATAGCGATAAGTAATAGATGTAGTATATAACTCTAACAGTAATGGATAATAAAGACTTGATAATAATGTACATTAAAATCATATCTTATACTTGAAGATAGAAATCCATATAAATAAATATTAACACTCTGTTGGATGTCAATAAAGATTATGTGCATCATTAAAACCTTATTAAGATAAAAATTATATGAAAAAAAATCTTAGTAAGGAAGGAGTACACATATTTTTAATATGCACAACTTGTTGCCTCATTAAAAATCTTATCAGAAAAATTCAATAGGACAAAAGTTTGATTAAGAGAAAAAGAGTACAAAGCGTATTTACTCTCTCACTTATATGCATCATTGAAGATCTTTGAAATGATGCAATCCAATTAGGGATGGGCACGAGACTCGAACCCGACAGATTCTGACTCGACCTGACCAAATCGAGTCGGTTTGTTTTTAAAAAACTTGGGTTCAGGTCAATTTTTTAGAGGATAAGTTTGATTTGGGTCGAGTTTGAGTTTATGGTGAAAAATACCTGATCCGACCCAAAAAATAATATAATTATACATTATATATTTAGAGATAATTACAAAAATACCCCTTTTTATATTTTTTTCAACTAACTATCTATTTTATTAATAAAATTTATAATTTTATATTATTTCAAGCTAGAATAGGTTAGGTTTATGGTGGAGGGTATAAAATTTTTGGGTCGGTCGAGTTAATCGAAAACCCGACCCATGTCGAGCCCTAAATCCAATGTTAAAAATTAACCTCTCAAATGTAGCTTCATGGATAGCAAAACTTGTCATAGTCAGGGGAATTGGCAGTAATCGTTTGTTTCATTGATCGTTAAGAAATTGTAGTACACTATATGTGAAAATATAATTAGTTTGTGGTCAAACATTATGAGGATTATACAAGTAACATGCATATGCAAAACCAACTAATTTTGTTTTGGAAATTAAGAAAAATAATCATGTCTTTTGTACCTTCAAGGTAACAAAATATATGCTTAATTTCATTCCAAAATCTTATGGTTGGATAAGAGACGAATCTAACTAATAAATTGATAGCAAATGAAATGTCAAGTCATATATAAGTACTAAGGTGCATTAGGTCATCAATGACACTTAAATATGGTACTTATAGATCAAGAAATTCTTCATTATTCTCTCTTGGACAAAAAGAGTCCATTTTTATTACATCAAGTGACCTAACAATTACTGGGGTGCTTAATGGATGTACGTTATGCATCGAAAAGTTTTTTAGTATATATTCTATATATGTAGTATGGACATGGATTAAGCTGGGTTGAGTTTTCGGTGAACTCGAACTAACCTGAGAAAAGTATTCCCACATGAAACCTAACTCAATCTATATTTAGGGATATTTTACCTAATCTAAAATCTGACTCGTTTTTTAGAATAAAATATGTACTTGACCTCGATCTGACTCAACGTAAATATATAACCTTATTTTTATTCAATAAAATATGATTTTAATTTAATATGTATTTAAAGCAATATTATTGCAATTATATTTAAATATATAAGAGATAATTACACTATTTTCTTGGGTAGGGTTAGATTGAGTAATTTTCACCATATCCTGAATCGGTTCGACCCGAACTTATCCTCTAGAAAAATTGATCTAATCTGAGCTCGAATTTTTTAATATGTGTGTGTGTAATATTGTTGGGAATCGAGGCAAAGATAACACAACAAAAAATTTAAAATAACCTAGATCAATCCTAGAATCTCATGCATAGCATAATAACTATGAAAAAAAACAATTGTGAGATTGCCTTATTTGTTGGTTTAACAATCATCTTCTATTGTCAATGATTTTCTTTGATCTTTAGAGATGTCACCTTTCTAAAAGACGATCACCCTCTATAGGTATCCACACGCGAATGAGTGAAGCACGGATTACATAATGCTAATTCTCATTGTTTTCTCAAAAATTGTATTTTGTGGTTTTGGTTTTGGACGGCTGAAAAATATTAACTTCTTATCCTAAGCATATATTACACACATATATATGACTTGATTAAGGTTAAATTAATCCTTTGTTTTTCTATTATATTTAATTTTAAAATCTTTTAAAACACTTTTAAGTAAATAATAATATATAGATCTCTTATCTGATGAGGAATTCAAATTCATTCAAATCCTAATAAAATATTATTTAATTATACTATTTATTTAATATTATTTCTAAATCAAATAAAAAAATACGCCATCAAAAGAATACGGATTTAACCTATTTAAATTTGAATAATAATAATCTTTTACAATATAATTTAAAATAATCTCATTATTTTAAATTATCATTCATAGTAATAACCACAACTGAGACCCTATAGGTCCAATTAACGTTGGCAGCAGATAAAATCGCATTTATGACTACCCAAGTTAATTGAAAAGCTCATGATCCAATGCATTATGACTACCCAATTAATGCAAATTATGTCATAATCCTTTTATCTCACGATATCTTGATATAATATAAGGCATGGAAAATGTCAACCGTATATCGCTCTATCTTTAGTTTCTCGATATTCAATTGAATTAATTAAATAAATGACATTGATCTATATTTACTCATTTAAGCACGTCGACGCATTTTCAGTCTCAATTATTAAGGGGCCCTAAAATATCTCTCTTATGATAAGAGGGATAAATTTTATCTTAATCACTCATATCTCACTACATGATTCTTGTCACGTTCAATCATAATATTTATAATCGTCTGATTAAAGACAACGTTTGATTAAGTCAAAACATAATAAATAACATGTTGAGAACTATAGTAATTTCAGGTTTAAGGATTTAATGACATAACTGTTTGAAATTAATATATAACTTTAATTCACGTATTAATCTCAAAACGAGTCGATCCAATATTTGTTCTCAACAAATACTTAAGAATTGGGTTTGAATCTCATTCACATATTCATCTCATGAATATATATCAAATTTTATACCCATCTTAATTTATTATTGTTCCCACATTAATAACCAGTTAGAGATATTTAGAATAATTAGTAATATTATTGAAGGATATTAATAATAGAAAGTGAACGCAAATGATAATAATAAAAACCAATAATCAAAAGATCATGTTCATACAATATGCCTAGACACTAATGCTAAAAATTATTCACTTGAAACCCGAAACCCGACTCAACTCGAAACCCATGTAGAACCATGTTTTGTAATATTTTGATATAAAACATTAAGAGAAAAATGTTTTTGGACTTGATTGAATTTTTTCAAATTTTTCAAAAGTAATTCAAATTCTATTAAACAAGAATTCAAACACAAAATAGTTTTCTGGGTAAGTAGTATCAATATTGTTCTTATAGTATCAATAATGCATGAAAATTATCAATATTGTTCACGTGGTCAGATGTCAAATGTAAGAGAAGTATTGATACTCTTTTGGTAGTATCATACTAGTTTTCAAAGTTTTCAAATTTCAAAATTAAAATTTGGTAATGATACTCTAAGGAGTACCAATACTACTTTACATAGTAGTATTGCCCAACGGTCATTAACGACTAGTTTATTTAAATATTATAAAGGAGGTATTGATACTCCTAAAGGCAGTACCGATACTCCATATTCTGTAAACTTTTATTTTGCAAAAAATAAGTCCCCAACGGCTCCAAATAACCTCCAAAGTCCATAAACATCCACAAACACATTCCAACATATAAAAGCAAGTCAATGACACTTGAAGAAGGTTACAACACATATCCAAGTTATAGAGATAAAGAGAAAATCTCTTTCATTTTTATTTTCCTTTCTCTCTTGTACACAAGTGTTTTGAGCTTAATTGTATATCTTTAGTATCCATTCTTGTGAGCTCAAACTTGTAAACACCTATCATTGTGAGGTTTTTTTGTTTACATTTATTATCCTTTATAAAATGAGAATTGTTCTAGTTTAGCCTTTAGAAAAACTAGGGAATTGTAAAATGTTACTCTTGAGCGTAGAAAAAGAAATAACAAATTAGTGAATTTGTTAGAAAATCCTTAGTGTGGAGCTAAGGTAGTGGATGTATACTTGGTTTAAAAGTCGAACCACTATAAATCATTGTGCAATTTTTTTCTATCTTTTTTCCTTCCACGCCTAAATTTTTCAAAAGTTCAATTCACCCCATCTTGGTACTTTTTCAATTGTTTCATTGAGCATTAATAATTCTAACAATTGGTATTAGCACTTGACTCATTAGAAGTTTTAACAACCTTGAGACAATCTTTGAAAAGCTCTAACAATTTCTGACCCAATCAAGATGACGACTTCAACTTTCAGGTCATATTATCTTGAATACTCTTACTCCATCATAAAGCTTCTATACTTCAATAGTGCCAACTACTCCTATTGGAAGAATAGTATGATGTTGTTCGTTCAAGTTACTGATCTTTTGGTTTGGGATGTAATCACCGATGGTTCTCTCGCTCCTTTAAGGAATAGGTCGGAATGGACAAGTGAATATAGTAAACTTGTCCAACTCAATGTCAAGGCCATCACATCATCTTTTGTGCTCTTGGCCACGATAAATATAGTAAAGTATCTTCATGCTCTAATGTTAAGGAGATTTGGAACAAATGGGAGGTATAACACCCACAGACCGATGCATGTGACCAAATTTGATCCGGGTGTCACATTAGGGCCACCAGAGCTACCCACTATTAAAATCTCAGAAAAATTAAACTTTTTTATTAAAATGCTTAAAATCATAAAACAATTTATAAATATAAAAGTGAAATTTACCAATATTCAGAAATAAAATAGATTTCAGACTCTTATATAAAAAAAAATAAAACTTACACGCCCCTAATCATATGCACCATACTCCGCAAGCAACGCCGGTGAAACTCCTTTAGTGATTTCGATAGTTGTACTGGTTCAATCCTTTTAACCTGAAATAGTTAGTAACAGAGTGAGCTTTGGAAAACTCAGTAATACAGAACTTCCAAGTGATGTTGATAGACATGCATATAATATGTAAGCATAATTTTCCTTACTATTCAGACATCTATAGCTTTTTTGTTAGGAGTGGAGGTCCCACTGATATTTCAGGTAGTAAAAGACAGGAAGCTTTCAGTTCAGAGTAAACGTTCAAAGGACTAGGTTCAGGATATCAGAATAGGGTGTCTAGTGTGTTCCTATAAAACCAATGAAAATGTATATCTTTTTAAAACAGTAGCAGTTTAAAACATATTTTTCAAAAACCATAGTCATACCTCCAACCGAATGCCATATATAGTTCCCTAGAACTGCATAACCTGAGGGAGCACCTTGGGGCCTGAGAGCCTACCCAAGAAAGTTCTCAAGGTATTAGAGCCTAACCAAGGGTCGCCTTAGGTCCATAAGGAATTACTAGTCGGTGCTGAACCTATATAAGGAATTATCAGCAGGGATTGAACCTGCCATAGTCTTCAGTCATACCAGAGTCCCAGAGTACCCCGTATAAAAATTAATTTCAGTTAGTAAATAGAGATATCAGAAATCAGAGAAGAGATCAGACATCAGAACAGAAATCAGAGATAAGATTGTATTTCAAATAACATAGACATACTTTTAAAAATCAAATAAAACATTTGTGTAATCAGAGAACACACTAGAGGTTCCAGATATTATTCGGAGGTGATTGGTATTTATCATAGAGAGAGTCATGAAACTTCTGTAAACTGATTAAAATCATAAATGAGATCCCTATAAAATGGTTTGATAGATGACAGATTTGTCAGTTATTCAAAATGTGCTTTATCAGAATCATAAAGTATTCAGATATTTTTCGGAGGCACAATGTAATTAGAAAGGTATTCAGAATCCTATGCAACAAAGTTACTTGTGTTTTCATGTATAATAGGAGTGATTCCATTGTTCATGTATAATACGATTTATGTGGATTTATCAGAATATCGAGTTAACTCGAACTATACAAGTCCCAGCAATGATTGATAACTCCGTAAAAAGGTCATATTTGAGACCTTCTCACTTAAGTTATTTACTGTCTAAGAGTTCATTTAGGATCATATAGATGCCTTTAGGCGCATATAGTTGCATGTGGTGGAATTCTGTTTTCCGAGGCATTTTATTTTGTAATCAATACTGCTTTATGGGGAAGGTGTTTTGTTTGATGATATGCATGATTTGGGAGCAAGGATAAGAAAAAGGGAATTACCATGACATGATGAGACTACTGAGCAAAATTTGATTGTCGTGACAACTCGGACGGTATCTCTGGGTAGAAAAAAGTCAAAGAATATATTTTTAGAAAGTGCTAGATGTCATTGACTATGTGTGATTTCTGCAATCAGCCATAAAGGAGCGGCTAATTACCATCTTTGCACCGACTCTCACATAAAAGGAATGAAATTTAGGGTACTAGTGTAATTTTAACACAAAACCCTATGTTCATTCTCCCCTATAAATAAGAGATGAAGCCTGACTTTTTGAGGAGATTTTGAACTTTTTGACCAGCCGCCAAGAGCTAAAAATTCAGAGAAAAAGGTCACTACTTTTTCCGTCAATCACTTTTGTTATGGCATTCCTTCGTTGGCAAGCTAGAGGGAGTGGCATTCTAGGCATCCAAGAGGAGCAGGTTTGTTGGGACTGTCCGTGGAGGCCGAGGGAAGCTCCGACAGTGCACGTCGAAGGCTTTTCCTCCTTCCCTTTGCTCTTTGCTTTCATATTTTATCTTTTGGGTTGTAAGGAATGGATTAACTTGTTTTGTGCTTGCTTATTTTGAACCCCACCATGAACTAATCCTATTTGGTGGGAGTTTTTTTTGGATATTTAAGATTTGCTTCAATGAATGGTTATTTTTCTATGTTATTATCTGTTTTGTTTATGGATTTTAGTGCTTGAAGGTTGTAAGAGCTATGAGAGTAGCCTTTCCTTAGGAGATTTCTTAGCGTTCGAGAGAATGTCTAGGTAGCATATCCATAGTGTTCGAGAGAAACTAGGGAGAAACCATATAAGAAAGGGGTTTTAGATAGTAACTAGGCCTAATCCACCTTAGAGATAAGGCTAGGATTTCATTCGACTAAAAGGAGTTGTGCATGAGCGATAGGTTAGATGTTAATGTTGCCGCAAAAAGGTATTGTCGAGACATATCCTGTTATCTGGACCAATAGGATCACTACAGGGGTTTACGCCAACCGGTTTTGCCAAGGCATCTTCAATCTGTCGAGTCCCATAACTAGAGATAGCATAGGGCACCCTAGTAGACTCTATCGGACAGATAAGGCATAGAAGTGAGATCATTCTGAGAAGTAGACTTAAATTTTCCTAAGTGACTCCTATCACTCATTCCCATAGTAGCTTGTCATGTGAGGAAGTTAAAGTCCTACTAATTAAATCCTATATTTACATTTTATTTTGCCTTTGCATTTTCATTTGTTTGCACTCAACACAATATAATTTGCCACGACATATCCATCTACTTTGCCACGACATCTCCATTTGCTACCATATTACCATCATTCCATTTTCACAACATACATTTCATTTTTCCATAGTATTATCATTTGTGAATACCATAAGCTATACTTAGTTACTTTAGAATAATGCATAAACTTTACTCAAGATCTCTCCAATCCCTGTGGATACAATACTCACTCATCACTGTATTACTTGTTCGATTGTGTATTCTTACACATAATTCCACATCCATATTTAGTACTCACAAAACGCGGACAAGTTTTGGCGCCGTTGCCGGGGATTGGCAACTGGAAGTTAATTTGTTTTGTCATATCATTTTTATATTACTTGTTTATTTTTATTTTTTAGATAGTTTTACTTTTTATTTTCCTTATATTTTTCAGGTTTTTCGCGGTGTATGACCAGAAGACACTCGAACGAGCCATTAGAACCGGTTGAACCTAAGATCGATAGGCTTTTTAGGTAACGAAGACGTGATCAACGTGAAAATATGTATCAAAATAGAAATCATGGATTGGTCATGAGGAAGATCATAATGCCGAGGCATATCTAAATGCTGGGAATGCAGCCAGATCTCGTGCCATTTGTGATCACTTAAACCCTATATTGGATTACTTAAATCTTAGAATAGTAGCACCAGAGATTCAGACAGCCCACTTCTAGCTCAAACCTGTCATGTTCAATATACTGAATTCCATAGGGAAATTCGGGGGCATTCCAAATGAAGATGCCATATAACATATCTATAACTTCTTAGAGGTGTGCGATTCTTTTCGTCAACAAGGAGTGCAAGAAGATGTCTTGAAGTTAAAGCTATTTCTATATTCTCTGCGTGACCGAGCAAGGGATTGGTTGAGTGGTGTTCCAGCGGGTTCAATGGAGTCGTGGACTAATCTGTGCAAAAAAAATTTACGGTATAATCCTCCGAACATGAACACCCAACTAAGGAACGACATTGCTTCTTTTCGTCAAGATGATGACGAGTAGATGTATGAATACTGGGATCAATACAAAGGATTACTTCACAAATGTTCGAATCATGACTTTCAAGGTTGGACACAAGTGGTGATATTCTATAATGGAGTTAATGCGCCCACGAGGATGATGCTAGATGCCTCGACAAATGGGACGTTACTTGACAAATCACCAGCAGAGGCTTGGACTTGGGTGAAAATCACATGGAGCTTTCGAGCTAGATTCTAAGGATACGATTTCAGCCCAACTTGCTGCTATCACCAATATATTGAAGAATTTACAAAGACCAAGCGAGGTGAGAGAAGTAATGGCAGCCCATTCAGCATGTTTATTATGCCACGGTAATCACAATGAGAGTGACTGCCGACCAATCAAGAATCCATCAATTATGTAGGTAACTTCAACCGAGGCAACAACAACTCCTATTCTAACCCATATAAACCTAGATGGCGTCAACATCCAAACTTTTCATGGGGAAATCAAGGATCCAACAATGCTCATCAACCAGCTCGGCAACAAAATTTCAATGACTCCTAGGGTTTTCAATCGAATATGCCATGGCATAATTCTCACAATAGAGGGCTATCTTCATCTAACACCAGTTCTTTGGAGGCCACAATGCAAGAGTTCATAGAAACCATGAAGATAATACTGCAAGACCATGCAACCTCAATAAAAAATCAAGGAGCCCTGCTTCAAAGCCATAGTTCGTTGCTAAAGACATTGGAGAGTCAGGTTGTTCAGATTACCGCGGCATTACAAGAACGTAGACCAGGACATATGCTAAGTGACACTGAAGTCATAAAACCTAATAGCAAAGAACACTGCAATGTACTAACTCTATGGAGTGGTACCCAAATCAATGTTGAAGACAAGTTTGGGTGAAGACCATAGGATGATTCACCCCCTGAGACTGTGCAAGCTGATCAAGAAGTGCTAGAAGAAGCACCAGTGGAAGAGGATAAGGATAAGGGTTCATCGAGTAAAGCGACTGAGGGGCAAAAAAATATACCAAGGAAAATTCTGTTCCCACCCCGTCAGTACAAGAAGTCAGACCTCCACTTTCTTTCCCATAGAGACTGAAGAAGCATAACGAGGATATTCAATTCAAGAAGTTCATTGACATTCTGAGTCAACTTCAAATCAATGTTCCTTTTCTGGAGGCTATGGAACAAATGCCTACATATGCTAAATTCCTCAAGGAGATTGTTACCAAGAAAAGAAAGGCTAAGCAGTACGAGACAATTACCACAGAAAAAGAATTTTGCTCTTCTTTAAGCAAGCTGCCACCGAAGAGACATGATCCGGGCAGTTTTATCATTCCATGTTTGATAGGAGACAAATTTGTTGGGAAGGCACTATGTGACCTTGGCTCAATTGTGAAATTGATGCCTAAATTAATTTTCGTGAAGCTTGGGATAGGAAATGTGAGACCCACCTCTGTCATCTTGCAATTAGTCGATCGTTCACATGTTCGTCCCGAAGGGCGATTCGAAAATGTCATTGTGCGGGTTGACAAATTCGTTTTTCCAATCGATTTTCTGATTCTGGACTGTGAGGTCGATGCCACAACACCCATAATTCTAGGGAGACCCTTCCTAGATACCATTCGTATTCTCATAGACTGCGAGAGGGGCGAGCTGACCATGAGAGTGGCCGATCAATGTTTCACTGTGAATGTCTTTCGATCTCTCAAATATATGGATGATTCTGAAGAATGCTAGAGCATTTCAGAAGGGGATACAGTAATCACAAGAGAAGTAGATCAATTTTTCCATGACAATTTCATTCAACTGGATACTGATGAGAGGCTACTGGAAGACTTAAAGGCTGAAGAGCCTAATGATTTTTCTTCTGAGGAGCAGCAGGCTAGCTTTCTCAAAGCTATCCCAGGTACGTGTTTTGAACCTCTTAATTTCGATGAATTTGTTCCTCCTTGTCCCTCATTACAGCATGCTCCTACCATAGAACTTAAGAAATTGCCACAGCATCTTAAATATGCTTATCTGGGTAGTAATGAAACTTTTCCTGTGATTATTTCCTCTGTCCTTACTCCTAACCAAGAATCTAGTTTGTTAAGTGTTTTGTCACAGCATAAGAGAGTGTTAGGATGGAAGATAGCAGATCTGAAGGGAATAAGTCCAACAATTTGCATGCACAAAATCCTACTGGAAGAATGCCATGGCAAATCCATAGAGCCGCAACGAAGATTGAACCTAATCATGAAGCAAGTTATGATGAAAGAGATTCTCAAATGGCTTGACGCTGGAGTGATATACCATATTTTTGATAGTTCTTAGGTGAGTCTCGTCCAATGCGTGCCAAAGAAGAGAGGCACAACTATGGTGATAAGTGAAGAAAATGAGCTGCTACCAACACGCACTGTCACCTTGTGGTGAATCTGCATTGACTATCGTAAACTCAACAAGGCCACCAAGAAGGATCACTTCCCTTTGTCATTCATCAATCAAATACTGGATCGACTAGCTGGCAATGCATTTTACATTTTCTTGGACGGATACTCGGGGTATAATCAAATTGCCATCGTACCATAGGACCAAGAGAAGATAACATTCACGTGTCCCTATGGCACTTATGCTTTTCGAAGAATGCCTTTTGGACTCTGTAATGTCCCGGTAACCTTTTAGTGCTGCATGCAAGCCATATTTTCAGACATGGTTAAGGACTTTCTGGAAATTTTTATGGATGATTTTTCTGTTTCTGGCGATGACTTTCAAAAATGCCTCGGCAATTTGGCAAAGGTGCTGAAGCGATGCGAGGAGGCCGATCTCGTGCTGAACTGGGAAAAATGTCGCTTCATGGTGACTGAAGGCATTGTTCTAGGCCATAAATTTTTTGCAAAGGGCATTGAGATAGACAAAGCCAAGATCGAGGTGGTCGAGAACTACCCCCACCAACTTCTGTCAAGGGCATTCGGAGTTTCCTTGGACATGATGGGTTTTATATACAATTCATCAAGGACTTCTCCACGATATCCAAGCCCTTGTGCACCCTGCTGCAACAGAACTAGTTGTTCGTGTTCGATCAAAAATGCCATGGCATAGCTTAAGTAAAGACTTATCTCTTCATCAATCGTAGTTCCCCCAGATTAGACGGCACCGTTTGAATTAATGTGTGATGCAAGTGATTTTTCCGTGGGAGCTGTGCTTGGGCAACGTAGAGGTAAAATTTTCTATGTTATATATTATGCTAGTCGTACCTTGAATAAGCACAATTGAACAATACTACCATTGAGAAAGAATTACTTGTCGTGGTATTTGCATTTAATAATTTTAGGCCATACTTGATAGGAACCAAAGTTATAGTTCACACAGATAACTCAGCTATAAAATACTTAGTGAACAAGAAAGATGCCAAGCCTAGACTTATTAGGTGGATACTACTACTGCAGGAATTCGGCCTATAGGTGATAGATAGGAAAGGTACTGAGAACCAGGTTGCAGATCATTTATCTAGGTTAGAAAACATTTCAGAATGCCATGATATTTTTTATATTAAAGAAGAATTCCCTTATGAGAAAATTTTATATGCCACGGCAATCTCGTGGTAAGCTGACCTTGTTAATTTTCTTGTTAGTGGTATTTTTCCTTATGAATTGAACAGCCAGAGCTAGAAGAAGTTTCTGCATAATACCAAGTTCTATTTTTGGGACAAGTTGTACTTGTTTAAACAATGTTCCGATCAAATGACTCGATGATGTGTCCCTGAAGAGGAACAAAGAGACATTTTACATCATTGCCACACAGCACCCTGTGGAGGGCATTTTGGAGGTGTGAGGACTGCTGCAAAGGTCCTCCAATCAGGTTTCTATTGGCCATCACTATTTAAGGATGTTCGCGAGTTTTACAAAGCATGCAATGGATGCCAGCACATTGGAAACATTTCTAGACAACACGAAATGTCATTGCAAAATATTTTGGAGATAGAGCTCTTTGACGTTTGGGGCATTGATTTCATGGGACCATTCTCATCTTCTTTTGGAGACTTGTACATTTTGCTTGCGGTGGACTACATATCCAAGTGGGTCAAAGAGATTGTCACACCAAGAAATGACTCAAAGGCGGTACTCAAATTCCTTCACAAGAACATCTTTGCTAGATTTGGAGTACCAAGAGCCATCATCAGTGACGAGGGCACTCATTTTGACAACAAGCTAATTGCCAAGGCATTACAAAAATATGGAGTGCACAAACAAATGGGCAAGCTGAAGTGTCAAATCGAGAAATCAAGTAAATCTTCGAGAAGGTGGTGAACCCTAGATGGAAAGACTGGTCCCCAAAACTGGACGAAGTGCTCTGGGCCTATCGGACGACATTTAAAACACCTCTGGGAATGTCATCTTTCAAGATGGTATATGGAAAAGGCTGTCACCTACCAGTGGATTTAGAACATAAGGCATACTGGGCAATCAAGAAGCTGAACTTCAACGCACAACTAGTTGGGGAGAAAATGTTACTCGATCTGAATGAAGTGGAAGAGTTTCAAGCACAAGCATATGAAAATGTGAAGCTCTACAAAGAAAAAACCAAGAAGTGGCATGACAGAATGCTTTTTCCCTGGCATTTTCATGTTGGCCAGCAAGTGCTCTTGTTTAACTCTAGGCTCAAGCTCTTCCCTGGCAAACTGAAGTCATGATGGTCTGGACCATTTGAAGTACATCATGTTTATCCTCATAGCGCTGTGGATATCAAGAATAAGGATGACGGGTCCATTTTCAAAGTTAATGGTCAGCATCTGAAGGCTTATCAAGGAGCTCCACCCATGCATGACAAATCTGCATTCTTCTTGCACAATGATGAAATCTGCTAAGCATCTTGAAGATGCCGTTACTTTTTGGATTTACTCCTGTGCATAAATAAATGTTTATTTTTTTACTGTTTTTATTCAATTTCCTTTTAATTGGCTATTTTATTTTTCTTTGCAAGATTAGGGTACATCTAAATTTCAACCGTATCAGCATCGGATTTTGAACACTCTAGCCCCACAAAATTTCGAAAGCGCACACGTCGCACGACCGCCGCACCACCACAAGCATGAAGTCAAGGTACCTTGCATTGCATTTCATAGCATGCAGTTTACTTTTACCTTAGTTTTTTTAGCATCCAGGACAATGCTTCTCTCGAGTTTGGGGGAACTAGGGTTCTCAAATCATTGTATGATAGTATTAGTAGAATGAATATGCCATGACATTAGTAAGTGTTAGAATTAGTTTTCTGAAATAAATTAATGATGCCCGATGATGATACATTCTTGATGGCTAGATAGAATGTACATGACTGTTGAGGATGATAGAACCAACTCTAGGACTTACTTCTTTGAATTCTTTGAATACACGATTGTATATTTTCCATGCTTAAGGAACTTAGAAATTTTTTATAAGATAATTCTTGAATGTTGTGGCATAAAACTTTGAATGATGAAAACTCCACACACAAAAAAAGAATGAAGTTGTGAATAAACCCTTCGGCATATCTGTAGAAGAATACTCCGCTATGCCATGGCATTGCCTAGAAACTACAAATAAATAAATGGCAGCTATGGTATATGAGTGAATGAAAAT
This sequence comes from Hibiscus syriacus, assembly GCF_006381635.1. Classification (NCBI taxonomy): domain Eukaryota; kingdom Viridiplantae; phylum Streptophyta; class Magnoliopsida; order Malvales; family Malvaceae; genus Hibiscus; species Hibiscus syriacus. The sequence goes on along the minus strand of NW_024062143.1, from coordinate 31,341 downwards.
AGTCACAGGATGACTCTACCTGACTAGCTCGGGGGTGGAAGGTATGCTCCCTTTCACGTAGAGTGTGGGATGGTAGGTGTGATGGGCTGACTCCCCTCATAGCAGTGTTAAAAAAAGGAAAAAAAAAACAAGAAAACAATGTGGGAGTAAAAATTTTAAATGTCGTGGCAAAAGAAGAAAACATGCTTAGAAAATTTAAAGTTGTTAAGTATGGACTGGATACAAACACGCACACACCCACACAAAGAATCTTGCCCTAGGAGACAGTACTTAATTTCTTAAACTAGTCTAGCATGTTGAAGCCAAATGTTCTGAAGGCTGAAATTCTATCCCATATAACTATTCTGCTTCTGAACTTGCCATGGTATTTTTATTTTGCTTAATACTATCCATTACTTGAGGATAAGTAATAGCTTAAGTTTGGGGTGTGATAACTCCGTAAAAAGGTCATATTTGAGACCTTTTCACTTAAGTTATTGAATGTCTAAGAGTTCATTTAGGATCATATAGATGCATTTAGGAGCATATAGTTGCATGTGGTGGAATTCTGTTTGTCGTGGCATTTTATTTTGTAATCAGTGCTATTTTATGGGGAAAGTGTTTTGTTTGATGATGTGCAGGATTTGGGAGCAAGGATAAGTAAAAGTGAATTGCCATGACATGATGAGACTACTGAGCAAAATGCGATTGCCGCGACAAATCGGACAGCATCTCTGGGCAGAAAAAAGTCAAAGGATATATTTTTAGAAAGTGCCAGTTGTCATCGACTATGCGTGATTTCTATAATCAGCCATAAAGGAGGGGCCAATTACCATCTTTGCACTGACTCTCACATAAAAGGAATGAACTTTAGGGTACTAGTGTAATTTTAACACAAAACCCTAGGTTTATTATCCCCTGTAAATAAGAGTTGAAGCCTGACTTTTTTAGGAGTCTTTGGAGACTTTGAACTTTTTGATCAGCTGCCAAGAGCTAAAAATTTGGAGAAAAAGGTCTCTCCTTTTTCCATCAATCACTTTTGCCATGGAATTCATCCATTGGCAAGCTAGAGAGAGTGGCGTTCTAGGCGTCAGAGAGGAGCGAGTTCGTTGGGACTGTCCGTGGTGGCTGAGGGAAGCTCTGGCAGTGCACATCGAAGGCTTTTCCTCCTTCCCTTTGCTCTTTGCTTTCATATTTTATCTTTTGGGTTGTAAGGAACGGATTAACTTGTTTTGAGCTTGCTTATTTCGAATCCTACCATGAACTAATCATATTTGGTGGGAGTTTATTTTGGATATTTAAGATTTGCTTCAATAAATGATTATTTTTCTATGTTATTAACTGTTTTGTTTATGGATTTTAGCGCCTTAAGGTTGTAAGAGCTATGAGAGTAGCCTTTCCTTAGGAGATTACTTAGTGTTCGAGAGAATATCTAGGTAGCATATTCGTAGTGTTTGAGAGAAACTAGGGAGGAACCACATAAGCAAGGGGTTCTAGATAGTAACTAGGCCTAATCCACCTTAGAGATAAGGCTAGGATTTCATTCGACTAAAAGGAGTTAAGCATGAGCGATAGGTTAGATGTTAATACTGGCAAAGAGGTATTACCGAGACATATCCTATTATCTGGACCAATAGGATCACTAGAGGGGTTTACGCCAACCGGTTTTGCCAAGGCATCTTCAATCTGTCGAGTCCCTTAACTAGAGATAGCATAGGGCACCCTAGTAGACTCTGTCGGGCAGATAAGGAATAGAAGTAAGACCATTCTGAGAAGTAGACTTAAATTTTCCTTAGTGACTCCTGTCACTCATTCCCATAGTAGCTTGTCGTGTGAGGAAGTTAAAGTCCTAGTAATTAAATCTTATATTTACATTTTATTTTGCCTTTGCATTTTCATTTGTTTGCACTCAACACAATATAATTTTCCACGACATCTCCATTTGCTACCATATTAACATCATTCCATTTCCACATCATACATTTAATTTTACCATAGCATTCTCATTTGTTAATACCATTAGCTATACTTAGTTACTTTAGAATAGGGCATAAACTTTACTCAAGATCTCTCCAATCCCTGTGGATACGATACTCACTCATCACTGTATTACTTGTTCGATTGTGAATACTTGCACATAATTCTGCATCCATATTTAGTACTCACAAAACACGAAAAATGATACCTATCAATCGGTCAAATAGTTAAACTTCAAGGGTATTCACTCTTTAATACTGACAACTCTTGTCAATTGATCATCTTTAAAATCATCGCTAAATGAATCTTTATTTCATTTCGGCATTGCAATGATATCAGGAAATGTCGACACGCTTGATTCTTTGTTCAATACCTTTATGGACAGTATAACATATAGGTTCATCAGCGTTTCCAGACCCATCTAAGTCATTCCCTTAATTCAATTTCTTTGAGGGTACTTAGGCCATTTATTAGTTATGTGCATTTCGATCACTTCGGAGTTTAGAGAGTAATTCGGTCGTTTTCATTAATTCAAATACATACATTACTTCCATTCAGTTCAACTTGACCATAATATTAGTTCTCAGGTCATCTCCCTTATTATAGTCATCCATAGTCTTTTTTACACTTTAAAGGTATTATCGTCATTTCATTTAATTATGTCAGTGGCATTACTTAAGATAACATAGGTTTGAAAGTATTCTAGTTCCTTTAGAGTTCATTGTACTTTGTTCATTTAATCACTAGAGGTTATTTTCACCACAAGGGGAAGTCTTGGTCTTTTATAGTACAAGGGCATTTTCATAATTTTACCCCATAGGCTATTTTTGGTAATTTCATATCCAAATAATCTTGGTATTTAACCTTTACATCAAATTTATCAAAATTTACGGATCTTGAAATCAATTTATTTATTATTGAATCACTGAACTTATTATTATTATTTCCTATTGATCTTCCAGTTTCTTACGCGAGCCATATGAGTCATATTAGGTTACCAACCTTTTATCGTATTTGGATCAAGTTTAGAAATAATTTACTATATAGATGAGACCAATCATATTCATCCTTGTATATACCAATTTCGAACATGTTCCACAAAGCATGCATAATGTAGTAATGCATTACCTTAATTTTCGTGCTCCTCTGATCGAACATTTAATTCTCATTCGATCACTCTCGAACTTGAATTCAACGTCCAAAAATACAAAGTAACCGAATTTACGTCAGAAACTAAACTTAATTGAGAAACCAACTTGAATTCGAAGATAAAACACTGAAAAATGGCTTACTGGGTGCGAATTTGAAAAAAACAAACTTCATATTCGGACTCGGACTCGGGACATCGAAAAACATAAAATAAGACTTTTCAAAAATTTTGACTTTTTTGGTCAAAGTCAACAGTCAGATCGAACAAAGTCAACGGTCAGACTGGTTAACGGTCAATGGATCAAGTAAAAGTCAATGGGCTGGGTCAAAGTCAACGGGTCAGGTCGGGTTGACTCGGTTCAGGCCGGGTTAACTCAGTTTTGACCATGTTGGATCGGTTCTAAAATATTTCCATGGCAGTGGAGGAAGCCCACGCGCACGAGGAGGCGCGTGACGTCGGTGATGGGCTCAAGGTGGTCGATCGATCTTTCTTTATTCAACTACACGTATAAATTAACCAATATCAAACCCAAAAACACAACAACAATACATCAAAGTCACCGAAAATCCATTCAAAACTTACCCCCCAACAATGGCGATGGTGGCGCGACTAAAGGGCAACGACTTTACTAGGTTTTGGTCACACAATGATGAAGAAGCATATAGTAGTGGTGGTGTGTTTCATCATCGGCGGAATCAACCGAAAAAACAGAGAATTCACGACGGTTGCAAAGTTTCTCCCCGATTCGATCAAACGTTGATTAATGATGAACGATGATAGTTCATAATTTGAAACCAAGGGGTTTTGATCGCCAAAAAATAATGAATCATATGCGAGAAGAGGTGTATAACACCGCTAATCGGAGCATGAGCGACGATGGAAGGGCGACGGGAGGATTTTGAATAATTTGGGGATTTCCAATTTTATGGATTTGCTCTATCTCAACACAAACGGATGGAAAAGTTAACCAAGTTTGAACTAACCAAATAAAAATGGTTTAATTCAGGGTTAGGTCCCTCAATTATCGTCAAGTTGCACAATAACCATTTTATTTAAAAATCAAGCATTTTAGTCCCATAATTTCCTGCAACTTTCTAAAACTACCTAAAAATTTCAAAAACCTATAATTTGACCCTTAAATTGGGGTGTGGCAATTCTCATCCCCTTAAAAGAATTTTTTCCTCGAAATTCACTCAAGTCACAAAAATGTTTAAGGAAGCTTTCATCAATACTTCAATATCTTCAGGTAGTTTTTACAGAAGTACATGTCCTCTACTAATCTTTAACCAACTGAATGTACATTCTCGTCAAAACTATTCCTTATTCCCAATAAAAGAATTTGAACAGAATCAACCTTGTGGAATCAATTCGACCTTGGCTACGAGGCTAAGTTCATTGAGCGGTAACATATCCCAATTTCATTTCTGGAGTCGGGTCAGAATTTCTCGGATGAGTAACTCTCACATTACTCGTGAGGTACTTTACAGAATTTGGAAAAACATTATTGATATTTCTTTATGCATAGGTTGAGCCCTAACAAATATAAAACATCAGTTAGCTCGTTACAGAGAGGGACTCTACCATGGAGTTCCAGCTTAGAGAAGTACAGTCATAGTCTAGAGCCATGTATTAACCAGACATCCTATGAAAATCAAACGGTCGGTCTATCAAGACAAAAATGACCCAACCTAAGTTATTATACCACTAAATGTAACACCCATTGGCCGATGCAGGTGACCCAATCTGATCCGGGGTGTCACATTAGGGCCACCATAGAGACCCACCATAAAAATCTCAAAAAAAATTAAACTTTTTGTTAAAACGCTTAAAATCATAAAATAATTTATAAACACAAAAGTAAAATTGACCAATATTCAGAAATAAAATAGAGTTTAGACTCGTGTATAAAAATAAAATACAACCTACAAGCCCCCTAATCACATGCATCATACTTCGCAAACAACACCGGTGGAACTCCTTAATGATGTCAGTAATTGCACTGGTTCAATCTTTTTAACCTGAAATAGTGAGTAACGCAGTGAGCTTTCAAAAGCTCAGTAATACAAAACTACCAAGTGATGCTGATGGACATGCAGATAATATGTAAGAATAATTTTCCTTACTAATTCAGACATCTATAACTTTTTTGTTAAGAGCGGTCTCACTGATATTTCAGGTAGTAAAAGACAGAAAGCTTTCATTTCAGAGTAAACATTTGAAGGACTAGGTTCAGGAGATCAGAATATGGTGCCTAGTGTGTTCCTACAAAAGCAGTGAAAAGGTACAGATCTTTTTAAAACAGTAGCATTTTAAAACGTATTTTTCAAAAACCATAGTAAAACCCTCCAACCGAACACCATATGCAGTTCCCAAGAAATGCATAACCTAATGGAGTACATTGGGGTCTGAGAGCCTACCCAAGAAAGTTCTCGAGGCCTTAGAGCCTACCCAAGGGTCGCCTTAGGTCCATAAGGAATTATTAGTCGGCGCTGAACCTATACAAGGAATTGCCAACATTGGTTGAACCTTCCAGAGTCTTCAACCATACCAGAGTCCAAGAGTATCCCGTATAAAAATTAATTCCAGTCAGTAAACAGATATATCAGAAATCAAAGTAAAGATCATAACAGAAATTAGATATCATATTGTATTTCAGATAACAGAGAAATACTTTTAAAAATCAAAGAAATCATCTATGTGATCATGGAACACACTAGAGGTTCCAGATATTACTTAGAGGTGATTGGTATTTATCAGATAGAGAGTCATGAAAATTTTGTAAATTGATTAAATTCATAAATAAGATCCCCATAAAAGGGTTTGATAGTTGACAGCTTCATCAGTTATTCAGAACGTGATTTATCAGGATCATAAAGTATTTGGATATTTTTCGGAGGAATAATGTAATCAGAAAGGTATTCAGAATCCTATGCAACTGAGTTACTTGTGTTTTCATTTATAACAGGAGTGATTCCATTATTCAGGAAACCAGAGACATTTAATTTATGTCGATCTATCAGAATATCTAGTTAACTCGAACTGTAAAAGTCCCAACAATGATACCTATTAACTGGTCAAATTGTTGAACTTGAAGGGTATTCACTCTTTAATACTGACAACTCTTGTCAATTGATCATCTTTAAAATCATCGCTTAATGGATCTTTATTTCATTTCAGCATTATAATGATATCAAGAAATGTTGACACGCTTGATTCTTTGTTCAATACCCTTATGGACAGTATAACATATAGGTTCATCAACATTTCTCGACTCATCTAAGTCATTCCCTTAATTCAAGGTCTTTGAGGTACTTAGGCCATTTATTAGTTAAATCTATCTCAGTCACTTTGAAGTTTCCAGAGTAATTCAGCCGTTTCTATAAATTCGAATACATCATTACTTTCATTCAGTTCAACTTGATCATAATATAAATTCTCAGGTCGTCTCCCTTATCATAGTCATCTATAGTCCTTTTTACACTTTAAGGGTATTATCGTCATTTTATTCAATTTGTTAGTGGCATTACTTCGGATAACTTAGGCTTGAAAGTTTTCTACTTTCTTTAGAGTTCAAATTACTTTTTTCATTATCGCTGAAGGTTATTTTCACCACTAGGGGAAGTCTTGGTCTTTTACAGTATAAGGGCATTTTTGTAATTTCACACCATAGGCTATTTTTGGTAATTTCATATTCAAATAATCTCGTATTTAACCTTTAAAGAAAATTTATCAAAATTTATGGATCTTGAAATCAAATAATTTATTATTGAATCACTAAACTTATTATTATTATTTCCGATTAATCTTCTAGTTTTTAACGCGAGCAATATGAGTCATATTCGGTTATCGACTTTTTATTGTATTCGGATCTAGTTTAGAAATAATTTACTGAATAGATGATAACGATCATATTCATCCTTGTATCTACCAATTTCCAACATTTAATCACATTCGATACAAACAACTAAATTTCGTCAGAAAACTGAACTTAATTGAGAAACCAACTTGAATTCGAATATAAAACCCTAAAATAGGACTTTTCAAAAATTTTGACATTTTTGGTCAAAGTCAACGGTCAGGTCAAAGTCAATGGGTCGAGTCAAAGTTAACAGGATGGGTCAGGTTGACTTAGTTCAGGTCGGATTGACTCAATTCGGACCGGGTTGGATCGGTCCAGACCTACTGGACTAGTTCTAGAATATTTCTAGGGTAGGGATAAAGCCCATGCGGAGGCGCGGAGGCGCGTGGCGACGGGCTCGGGGTGGTCAATCGATATTCCCTTATTCAACTACACGCGTATATTAACCAATATCAACTCTAAAATCATAACAACAATACACCAAAGTCTCCGAAAATTCATTCAGAAACTTACCCCATGGTGGCGATAGTGGCACGACGGAAGGGCAACAACCTTACCGGGTTTTGGTCGCACGATGACAGAGAAGCCAATAGTAGTGGCAGTGCGTTGCATCATTGGCAAAATCAATCGAAAAAATAGAGAATTCGTGGCGGTTGCAAAGTTTCTACTGATTCGATCGGATGTCGATTGACGACAAATGAAAATGGTTCACAATTTGAAACCAATGGGGTTTTGATCTCTAGATAGTGACGGATCGAAGGCGATAAGTGGTGTATGACATCGGTGATCAGAGCCTGAGCGACGATGGAGGGGCAACGGGAGTATTTCAAATAATTTAGAGATTTCCCATTTTAGGGATTTTCTCTATCTCAACACGAACTGGGGAAAAAATAACCGGGTTTGAACTAACCAAATAAAAATTATTTAATTCGAGGTTGGGTCCCTTAATTATCATCAAGTTGTGCCATAGCCATCGTATTTTTAAATCAAGCATTTTAGTCCCTGAATTTCCTACAACTTTCTAAAATTGCCTAAAATTTTCAAAACCTATAATTTGACCCCTAAATTGGGGTGTGATAGGAGGTGACTCATGAAGGAATAAGCCTAGTGAAGAAGTTCAAAGCTGACATTCTCACTCTCAACTACGAGAATTTATGATGAAGCCCGATGAAGACATAAAGATGATGTCCAATCAATTCACTTTCATCATCAACGGGCTCAAAAATGTTGAGAAGGTGTATTCAAATGAAGAAGTAGTGAGAAAGATGTTCTTTTCCTTATTAATGTATTGGAAAGGAAAGCGAACCGCCATCAAAGAAGCCAATGATTTGGATGTGCTCACTCTTGATGAATTCATTGATTTTTTTCTCACTCACGAGATGAGACTACAAAAGAAAGAAGAAAATGATGAAGAAAAGAAGAAGAAAGAAGTAGAAGAAAAGAAAATGTGGTAGGAATCGCCTTCAAATCCACCAATGAGAGTATGAAGACTCAAGTGAAGAAGTGGATGAAGAAGAAGAGATGACCAAGCTCTTCAAAAAATTCAAAAGGTTTATGACTTCCAACGAAGTAAAGCATGAATCAAGTAAGAAGAAGGGTCCCCCAGTGGCTTTGAATAATAAAGAACGAGACATGTCAAGTATGATTGTCCTCTCCTAAAGAAAAAGGGATCTAACAAAAAGAAGGCATTTATGACGGCTTCAAATGATGAAGATGACTCCAATGATGAAGATGAAGTAGTCAATCTTTGCCTCATGACCATTAAAGAAGATTCAATGATAACTTCTAACTCAAAAATGATTTCTGGGTAAGTAGTACCGATATTGTTCTTACAATATCGATACTACATGAAGAGTACTAATATTATTCATATGGTACTGGTACGAAAGGTAAGAGAAGTATCAATACTCTTTTGGTAGTATCAATATTATCTCTTGTTTTCAAAGTTGTTAAAATTCTAGAATGCAAATTGGTATCAATACTCTAAGGAGCATCGATATTACTTTACATAGTAATATCGATACCACAAACCCTAATATCAATCTAATTTTGCCTAACGGTCATTAATGGATGGCTTATTTAAATATTATAAAGGAAATATCGATACTCCATGCTCTGGACAATTTTATTTTGTAGAAAAATAAGTCCTCAACGACTCTAAATAACATCCAACGGCTATAAATGGCCACAAATACATTCCAACATATATAAACAAGTCAATGACACTTGAAGAATGTTACAACACCTATCCAAGCTATATAAATCAAGAGAAAAGCTCTTTCATTCTTATTTTCCTTTTTCTCTTGTACATAAGTGTTTTGATCTTAATTGTATATCTTTATTATCCAGTCTTGTGAGCTTAAATTTGTAAACACCTACCTTTGTGAGGCTTTCTTGTTTACATTTCTTATCTAGTTTAGCCTTTGAAAAACTAGGAAATTGTAAAAGGTTACTCTTGAGCCTAGAAAAATAAAGAACAAATTAGTGAAATTGTTAGAAAATCCTTAGTGTGAAGCTAAGGTAATAGATGTAGACTTGGTTTAGAAGTCAAACTACTATAAATAATTGTGCAAATTTTCCTATCCTTTTTCCTTTCACACCCAAATATTTTAAAATGACAATTCACCCCCTCTTGGCACTTTTCGGTTGTTTCATAAAGCCTCAATAATTCTAAAAACTCGAATCTCGACCCACTTTTGGGATAAAACTCATACTCGACTTGATCTGACCTAGCACACACACATATATATTATTATAATTATCTATAAATATATAATAGATGATCACATTTTTAGGGCCGGATTAGGTTGAGCATTTTTAACATAAACCCAATCTTTATCAGACCCTAACTCATAGTCTAAAAATAATAAATTTAACTTAAACCTGAATTTTAAAAAAAATATGACTCCATAAAATTAGATTAAGTTAAAATTCATCGAATATGAATTAGATCTGAATCTCGCGTCCATCCCTACTTGAAAGTATTCTGAAACCTTTAAGACGATTGACTAATGGCTGGGACGATTCTTAGGCTAGGTTGGTTCAAATAGGAATTCAGTGTTCATTGCTTGATGTATTACCGATCTAACCTTATGTATGATGTAGGTAGTCCCTTTTTAATAAATATTCTTTTGATTAATAAAAAATATATAATATGAATATTATAGTCATTTGTCTATTTTTATACCTCTAAAGCAAGGCTTTTTTATTCCATCAATAATGTCATATGGTATTGGCAAGCCTCCAAAACACACAAACGCAACTTCTAAATTGGATAATCCTAAAATTTTATTCAAATGAGTAGTTTTATTTTTTTTTAATTTCATAATTTTATTTCATTTAATGTTCATGATCCCATTAAAAATTAAAATAATATTTAGATTATTAAATATTATATACTAAGGCAAAATGAAAAACTAAGGCATGACTAAACTGCACCAGAATAAGATATACGCCCCGTTTGCAAGGTATGGGTCGTTTGACAACACTGCTGCAATGGGTTACCTAGCTCCTGAATACACTAGTATGGGCGGTGGCATTGACCAGCGATAACCGAAAGCAATAGTAAAGAGATTAGAATTAAATATTTTAGGGATTTGGAGTTATTTTTTTAGACCTAAAAATAACCGAACTCGACCTGCATCTGACCTGAGAATAACCTGAGAACGACCTGAACCTAAATTGAACCAAAAAATGATACCTGCATCTGACTGATATGAACCCGAACCCGAGATTGACCTGGAAAATAACTGGTATTACCCGACCTATTTTTAACCTGACCTGTTTTTAACCTGACATGTAAATGATCCGACTTGTTAATGACTTGATCTGATATTTACCTGACTTATATATTATCATGGACGAAATTATAAGATTTTAATAAAATTATGAGTTTTTTAGTTTATGATTTAATTAAAAAATTAATATGATTACTTTTTAAATGTTATAATAAAATATTTATTATGATAATTAAATTAATAAATAGACATATTATAAAATTATTTAATAAAATTAATAAAATTATTTAAATTTAAATTAGATAAAACATGATTAATTAGGTGTTAAATAATTAGTATGTCACATTGCATATTATACGGTTCATAAATAGTAGTACATGTCATATTAATTTCATTTGCATATTATTATTTTAGTTGCATGTTAGGTTAATTCACATTATTAGTCCATTTGTTTTGTTGTTATGAATAAGTAATAATAAAACCCAAAAATAAGTCCATTTGCATTAGTGTTAATCTATTTACATTAGTTTACATAGGCCCAATACATTAGCCCACTCTTTTATTACAAATATATATGCATTAGTGCTAGTCTATTTATATTAGGGTTTGTGATTTAGGGTTTATTGTTTAGTGTTTATAGTTTAAAATTTAGGGTTTAGGGTTTTATAAATTATATTACTTTATATAGTTTATGCATAGTGTTTCTACAAACTATATAAGTAATTTACTTATATAGTTTATATATATATATATATATATATATATATATATATATATATATATAAAGTTTATATAGGTTATACATACATATTATATAAAATTATTTAATAAATTTAAAAAAAAAATTTAAATGTAAATTATATAAAACATGATTAATTAGGTGTTAAATAATTAGTATGTCACATTGCATTATATGGTTCATAAATAGTAGTACATGTCATATTAATTTCATTTGTATAATTAGTATTTTAATTGCATGTTATGTTAATTCTCATTAATAGTCCATTTATTTTGTTGTTATGAATAAGTAATAATAAAACCCAAAAATAAATCCATTTGCATTAGTGTTAGTCCATTTACATTAGTTTACATAGGCCCAATACATAAGTCCACTCCTTTATTACAAATATATATGCAATAGTGCTAGCCCATTTATATTAGGGTTTGTGATTTAGAGTTTAGGGTTTCTATAAACTATATACTTTATTACTTTATATAGTTTATGCTTAGTGTTTCTATAAACTATATAAGTAATTTACTTTATATAGTTTATATATATATATATATATATATATATATATATACTATACATGGTTTATACATACATATTATATAAAATTATTTAAAAAAATTTTAAAAATTTAAATGTAAATTATATAAAACATGATTAATTAGGTGTTAAATAATTAGTATGTCACATTGCATATTATATGGTTAATAAATAGTAGTATATGTCATATTAATTTCATTTGCATAATTAGTATTTTAGTTGCATGTTAGGTTAATTCACATTAATAGCCCATTTATTTTGTTGTTATGAATAAGTAATAATAAAACCCAAAAATAAGTTCATTTGCATTAGTGCTAGTCCATTTACATTAGTTTACATAGGCTCAATACATAAGCCACTCTTTTATTACAAATATATATGCATTAGTGCTAGTTTATTTATATTAGGGTTTGTGATTTAGGGTTTAGTGCTTAGTGTCTATGGTTTAAAATTTAGGGTTTAAGGTTTAAGGTTTCTATAAACTATATAAGTAATTTACTTTATATAGTTTATATATATATATACACTATACTATACATAATTATGCATACATATTAAATAAAAATGTTTAATAAATTTTAAAAAATAATTTAAATGTAAATTACAAAAAACATGATTAATTAGGTGTTAAATAATTAGTATGTCACATTGCATATTATATGGTACATAAATAGTAGTACATGTCATATTAATTTCATTTGCATAATTAGTATTTTAGTTGCATGTTAGGTTAATTCACATTAATAGCCCATTGATTTTGTTGTTATGAATAAGTAATAATAAAACTCAAAAATAAGTCTATTTGAATTAGTGCTAGTCCATTTACATTAGTTTATATAGGCCCAATACATAAGCTCACTCTTTGATTACAAATATATATGCATTAGTACTAGTCCATTTACATTAGGGTTTGTGATCTAGGGTTTAGGGTTTATGATTTAAAGTTTAGTGTTTAGGGTTTAGGGTTTATGATTTTTATAAACTATATACTTTATTACTTTATATAGTTTATGCATAGTGTTTCTATAAACTATATAAGTAATTTACTTTATATAGTTTATATATATATATATAGTTTATATATATTATACATGGTTTATACATACATATTATATAAATTTAAAAAAAATTAAATGTAAATTATATAAAACATGATTAATTAGGTGTTAATAATTAGTATGTCACATTGCATATTATATGGTTCATAAATAGTAGTACATGTCATATTAATTTCATTTGCATAATTAGTATTTTAGTTGCATGTTAGGTTAATTCACATTAATAGCCAATTTATTTTGTTGTTATGAATATGTAATAATAAAACCCAAAAATAAGTCCATTTGCATTAGTGTTAGTCCATTTACATTAGTTTACATAGGCTCAATACATTAGCCCACTCTTTTATTAAAAATATATATACATCAGTGCTAGTCCATTTATATTAGGGTTTATGGTTTAGGGTTTAAGGTTTTTATAAACTATATACTTTATTACTTTATATAATTTATATATATATAGGGTATATATATATATAGTTTATATATACCATACATGGTTTATACATACATGTACTATAAGTTACATATATAATTTAGGGGTTTGGGTTTAGGGTTCATGATTTAGGATTTAGGATTTCTATAAACTATATACTTTATTACTTTATATGGTTTATGCATAGTGTTTCTATAAACTATATATATTATATATAGATTATTTATATTAGTTATACATACATATATATTTACTATATTAATATAAATTACACGCATACACGCATACACGCATACACGCATACACGCATACACGCATACACGCATACACGCATACACGCATACACGCATACACGCATACACGCATACACGCATACACGCATACACGCATACACGCATACACGCATACACGCATACACGCATACACGCATACACGCATACACGCATACACGCATACACGCATACACGCATACACGCATACACGCATACACGCATACACGCATACACGCATACACGCATACACGCATACACGCATACACGCATACACGCATACACGCATACACGCATACACGCGCATACACGCATACACGCATACACGCATACACGCATACACGCATACACACATACACACATACACACATACACACATACATACATACATACATACATACATACATACATACATACATACATACATACATACATACATACATACATACATACATACATACATACATACATACATACATACATACATACATATATAATTAAATGTAATTAGAATGTATGCAGGATTAAATTTCATCGAATTGAAAATTCAAGAAGATGTTTACAATTAAACCATGACTAAAATGAATGAAATTAAAAATCAAATACAAGTGGAAAAATGATTATTGTTGGAGGAGCATGAGCTTTATTAACCCAAAATATCTTGTTGGACACTATGCTTGGCGCCGACTTCCTAAAATTTTTCTATTCCCTCTAATTTTCTCAATTTCCCTCTAAATTCACAATTTTCCTATATTCTCAAAATTTTCCCAATTTCCCTCTAAATTCCCAAATAAAACCAAAAATTTTCACTCGAAAAACTTTTTCTTTTAAAAAGTTTTCTCCCACCACTCACTTTGAATTATATATACATATATACATATATATATATATATATATATATATATATTAATATAAATTATAGTTTATAAAGTGTGTACTTTTTATATTTTGTACATATATAGTTTATATATATAGTTCATATAACTTTCCATTACAGACGCGCATATGTAGACTGCATATGAAGTTCTGTCAACTATGTATTTATTTATTTATATATATATACATGCATTGCATTTTATCTTTATTTTTAATTTTCTGACTGCCGGAGGTCTTCCACGGAAGCTGCTCTCAACCTGGCGTTGGGGCAGCCTACTACCCTACCTCCCCCTTACCCCATTGCATATGGGAATAGGGTTTTGTTGTTGTTGTTGTTGTATATATATAGTTCATATAAACATAATATATATATATAGTTTATAATAATTATATAGTTTATAATATAAATATAGTTTATATATAAACTTATATTATATATATTATGTTTTTTTCAATTTTTTTAAATGAATGTAATTTACTATATTTTTCATTATTTTTTCACATTTTGCATTTATTTTGATTTCATCCTTTTGTGTTTTTTAATTTATTTCAATTTTAAGTCTTTCATTTTTATATGTATTCAATTTAGTTCTTAAATTTATATTTGCATCTTCATTTGACCTATTGTTAGTTGTTATTTATATTTTCGTAATTGACCCATAACTTTTTAAATGGGTATAATTTAGTCTTTTTTTATATTAATTTCAACCTCACAATTTAAAATTATTTTGATTTGATCCCTTTGTGTTGTTTAATTTATTTAAATTTTTATTTGTAATTTCATATTTGTTCAATTTAGTCCTCCAAATTATATTTGCATCTGAAATTGACCCATACTTATTACTTATTTAATTTTTTTAATTGGCCCATAACTTTTTAAATGGGTATAATTTAGTACTTTTTTGTATTAATTTCAACCTCACAATTTAAAATTATTTCAATTTGATCCCTCATCAATGTGTGTTGTTTAATTTATTTAAATTTTAATTTGTAATTTCATATTTGTTCAATTTAATTCTTACATTTGTATTTTTCATAAAATTGAACTATGATTATTTATATTCTTAGTAATTTATTCTAAACCATATACAATTACAAATTGCAATTCAACGTTCGCGAAAGACGAAAATAATTAATCCAAAAATAAAAATTAATCTGATTTGAACTCAATCCTTATCTGATAGAGATCCGACCTGAATTTTATCTGCCAATGATGTGACCCGATCTGAACGAGATTCGCCTGAAGTCCATCCGAACCTGAATTAACCTGCTTTTTAACTGCTCCGGACATGAACTGTTTTGACCTGAACTGACATCGATCCAAATTGAAAGTAACCCAACCTGAACCCGAACTGTACCTGGTGTCAAATCAACCTGAAAATGACCCGACTTGATTTGACCAAGAGCCAACCTGATATGAGTCGAATCATCAAATTTACCTGACTTGACTTGTATCCGATTTTACCCGACCTGATAGGATCCGACTGAAACCTGAATGATTACCCGACTTGATTTGACCAGGACCCGACCTGATATGAGTCAAAGCATCAAATTTACCTGACTTGACTTGTATCCGATTTTACCCGACCTGACAGGATCCGACTGAAACCTGAATGATTACCCGATTTTACATCCCTACTAATAACAAGTATTGAAAAAATTAAATCATAAGAACAAGCAACACAAAATAAAATTTTCTTGTAAATTTTTTTTACGTTCAATAAACTATCCAATAAATACATCAAATTTTAAATAGAAAATATTATAATTTTTTATTAAACACCCAATTACTCACACAAAATAAGCATGATCCTCTTTTAAGAGGGTACATGTTAGATTTTAACATTCATCGTCAAAAAAATAATAATAGAATAATTAAGTGGAAAGTGAAAAAATAATTTCAAAATATCACATTAGCATCGTTGTTAATTTTTTAATGATGCGTAACAAAAAACACAAAATACAGCGTTAAGTATGATTTTGAAAAAAAAATAATTAGATGACCAAAATAGAAATAAAATAATAGGTGGATGACTTAATAGATAGTTTATTCTTTTTTCATTATATTTGAATTTATAATTTTGGACCATGGGTAAGTGCCCCTCTTGCTCGGGCTCAAGGATGAGCCTATATATTATACAAAATATACATGTAACATATAAGCACAAAAATAAATTGAGCATATTCATATAGTTAAATTAAAAAAGCTAGCATACTTTTAATTTCATATACATATCAATCATCATTAAGCATGTCA
Source organism: Hibiscus syriacus (assembly GCF_006381635.1). NCBI lineage: Eukaryota > Viridiplantae > Streptophyta > Magnoliopsida > Malvales > Malvaceae > Hibiscus > Hibiscus syriacus. The sequence continues at coordinate 14,476 of NW_024062143.1, read as the reverse complement.
TACACTTTTATCCCATACATGTACGCATGATAAACATGTTATTATCATACACTTATATCATCAACACTTATACGAAATATTTGTACTAAATTAGTTATACCTTAAGAATTTTGTTATCCAAACATAATTAAAAAAACATAAGTCATTTAAATTAATTATATACAGATTTAATCATACTTTATACAATGCAAAGTGCTATTCACAAACCCTAACACGTCGTATAAGAAGCTTGCATATAAAGAACATTCTCATTACTTTGGAGTTTTTGAATTTCTATTTTTATAACCCTATGTTTAAGGAATATTCAAAAAAATTATATTATAACCAACAATTAGTTAGTCTAGTACTAGATTCTTTAAGTAAGGTTAGGGGTTTGAACCCTGGGGTATGCAAATAGAGTAAACTGGGTTGGAAGGGTCGCCCTTGTCTCTGCAGTACTCAATCTGGATTAGTCTATCAATAGATCGGATACGAGTAATTAATTCAAAAAATTATATTATATTTTATAATTGAAAACATGTTCAATACTATAGACAAAAGATAGAAAATACTTTTTTTTATAAAGTGATAATTGTCGACACTGTTTTTTGCCCGAGTAGGGAAAGAACGATACCGACTCGGGGGTTTTCTCTTTGAAAAGTGTTTCAAATTTATATAAATTTGCATATTCATCCCAACAACAATCATCAGAATCAACCTCGACAATCCTGTCCAACGTTGGAAGATCATGTTTTTCAACCTCAGTTTTAAATTCTCGTTCACCCTGTCCCAATTGATTTTTAGCTGATTTACGACTAGAGGTGTTCAATCGGTTAATTTGGCTAACCAACCGAACGAAATTACCCAAAATTCATTAACCAAATTTTTTCCCCTTTAATCGTTAACCAAATTGATTTTTTTTCAAAAACCTTAACCAAATCAAACTAAGTTCAGTTAATTAGTCGGTTAACTGAATTAACCAAAATTTATAAATAATATATATTATATATTAATATTTACTATTTTGATTTATTTAGCAGATAATTTAGTTAAAACTGAAGTTTAAACACCCCTAAAGCTAAATAATATACATAATATATTAAATATTTAATAATTTTGGTTAATTAATTGATTTAGAACCGAATTAACCGATAAGTGAAGTTTGAAAAAAATCATTAACCATTAACCAACAGATTAACGATCAAAATTTTGGTTTGGTCGGTTAATTCAATTTTAATCAAATTATGAACACCCCTATTTACGACCACTCCACTTCCATCTTGTAAGCAACCTTTATAAATAAACTCAAATTCACCTTCACCCAAAAGATTATGGTGTAAAAAATATTTGTAGCCTAGGTTATTCTTCATAGGTAAACAATGACTTCAAATTTCCTAAACCTTAGGGTTATGCCATCATTGGTGATGAATGCATAAAATCACTTTCGAAACTAATTCCAATGAGAGGAACTAAAGCTTGTGTCTTTGTATAGGATGAATCTATAAGCATGTAATATTGATCAAAACACGAGCTCCAGTTACATATAAATTAAAAATTATCAACAATTCCTTAAACAATTGAATAAAATAATATGCAGCAATGAAAAAATTTATATGATCTTGGGAAGAGCCTAATGGGGATGGCATTACATAACCACATGTAAGTAACACGATTTTTCGACGATGAATAGGATCGTAAGCGGTTAGTTTGATGGTCAAAAGTTAGTTTGATGGTTGTTGTTGGGATGAATATGCAAATTTATATAAATTAAGTGTTCTAATTCTAAACAAATAAAAAATCCTAAAATAATTATAATTTTTAATAAAAAAAATTAATTATATTCTTATTAAAATTTAAACTAAATAATAATAAAGGATTAATTGTGGATAGGTCATTATTTTTCAATATTTATTTAATAAGGACAATTTAGTTAGTGGTGTACATCGGTGTATCAAATTAGTGGTGTATTTCGGTGCGCGACATGCACTCTAGACTCATCCTAATTTTTAATATTTTTCTAAATATTTTTAAAAAATTAATAATTTATCCTTAGATAATTTGTGATATTTTTGTTTTATATACTTTGAAAAATTAAATAGTAATTTTAGAGTTTTATTTTTTTAATAACTTTCTAAAATACCAATTAAATCTTTGATTTTTAAAAAAAAATGAATTAAGTTATTCCACCACATCATCATCTAGTATGGATCGACACGTTAGTACTGTAACAATCAACAACAATAATTTTTGTCGATCAAAGGGTTAAATTTTCTTTTTTTTAGTTTAAGGTACATATTAGGTACAAAATTAAGTTGATGAGTTGTATTAATTTTTTTTCAAAAATTCGAAAATCTCAGATGCAATTAAACCAAAAATTTGCTCATAAGAAATATTCGCATCTAAATTATCCAATACCGTGGCCAATATTCCTTCTAACAAATTACTTAAATAATAAACAATATCTATTAGACAATTTATTAAAAAACATGTCATGAAATGTGATATTTAAAGCATGTTTGTTTTTTGGGGGGGGGATCTGAAAATCTATGCCTAATCCCGGTTTTGTCTCCATTGTGTATGAATCTTCTTTATAGAAAAAAATTGTATTATCAATCAATAATTTAAGTTTATCCATTCTGAACGTTTAAAGTCAATTTTTAAATATTTTTATTCACAAAATCATTATCGTATATTCGTAATTACACAATACATCAAGAAAAGTGTTAAGAAAAATATTTTTAGGAGCAATAGCATATCCTAAATAGTTATAGAAAAGAAAGAAGAAATTGTAATAGCATTTAAGGTAGCTGGTCCAACATCAAGAACCGATCCTGCAGAAAAGGATGGAAGGACGGATATGATTTTTATGTTATATGGTCGAATTTATAAAATTTTAAAATAAGATGAATTTATAAATTTTTAGAAGTTGAAAATAAATTTTCAATAAAAGAAGATATATCTAATATATATAGAAATTTGAAATTCTTGAGGAACAACTATCTTACATGTTTCCTCCCTGTCACGTTAGATAATGGAGACTAGTGGGGCCATGACTTCTTAAAAATTTGAAAATTTATAGTTTATACCTTTGAAAATTTTAAAATATTTAATTTGGCCATATGAAATTTTTAGAAATTCATATTAATTTTTAAAGTTTTTGAATATTCATAATTAAATCATTTCTATAATTTTTAAAAATTCTCATTAAACCTCTCAAAATTTTAAATTTTTAATTAATTTTGAAAAATGTAAACTATACCCTTCAATTTTTTTTGAAAATTTCAATTTAAACCTCTAAACTTTTTAAAATTTTAAGTTGACCTCCCTAAATTCTATCTCTAAATTTCGTCATTATCTATGTCCTTGAAGACATTGATACCGGTTTATGATTTGGTTCTAAAAATGAATAAAGAAAATAAAAGCCAATTCTTTTAAAGAATAAACTTGTGGGGACTGAATCAAATCAAAGAGAAATCCAAAAAGGATCACGAAATATCTGTGATGCACTTCGATTTTAATTTTTTTTTTAACTACGGATGAATTCTTTATTTTCCTTCTGATACCCATTGAAGGGCTCCGCTTTCTGTCCCACTACCAATCTTCATATTCCTGTTGTTTTCTCTATAAATACAATCTCTCATCCCATTCATACATCTCTTGTGAGCTAGTTTATTGGTCTGGTCTTGTATTAAATTTATGACCAATTTTTAATGCTATACCAGGTTTTATATATAACAACACCCTGCAAGGCAACTGTCCATAAACATGTTATATCAAAGCATGGACGGTGGCTGTTCCGGTGACATGGCAGCAGAGTTCGCAGACGAACCCCATGTCTTGGCGGTGGATGATAACCTCATCGATAGAAAACTGGTGGAGAAACTACTCAAGAACTCTTCCTGTAAAGGTACATTACGTTTTGTTTTAGGACCATTTTGTAAAGAATTAATTTGTTTGGGGTTGCTTCAGCTTTTTTCGTGTGTCTGTTTGTTGTGCTGCAGTGACAACTGCAGAAATGGGCTGAGGGCATTGGAATATTTGGGTTTGGGAAGTGATAAGAGGAATACCTTGGATTGCACTGTAAGTAACATAATATCCCCTTTGGACTCGTATTTAGAGTTCGAATTCTAACATTTACAATAGTGTTTATGTTTGAAATGACAGGTCTCGAAGGTAAATCTAATAATAACAGATTACTGTATGCCTGGAATGACAGGCTATGAGCTGCTTAAGAAAATTAAGGAATCATCTGTACTGAAGGAGGTTCCTGTTGTAATCATGTCATCCGAAAATGTTCCTACTCGAATCAGCAAGTAAGTTGGGAAAGTCTCACATGCAACAGTCTTAATATACGGCTAAAGAAATATGCTATCGGTTTTGTTATTATTTTTTAACAAAACCGGAAAGTTTCCTGGTAACTGCAAATTATAAAAATAAAGGGTAAACTGCACGTTTAGTTCCAAAACAATTAGTTTTTGTCCGTTTTAATACATAAACTTTCATTTTTTTAATTATACCAAACGTTTAATTTTTGTTTATTTAATACCCGTTAAAAACTTAACATTAAGTTTTGGGGAAAAAATGAAAGTTTAGGTACTAAAACATATCAAAACTGATAGTTTAGGTAGTAAACGCGTTAAGTTTTAACGGTAGAATACTAAAATGAAACAAAAACTAAAAGTTATGTATGTTTTAAAATTGAAAGTTTAGGTACTAAAACGAATCAAAACTCATAATTTAGATACTAAACACGTAGTTTATCCAAAAATAAATAGCGTTTATTTTTATAATGAGATTTTCTATACACAGGCATGGATGAACCTAAGGGGGCGGGTGGGAGCGGTCACCCCGTCTAAAATTTTTAAATTTATATATATTTTAGATATTTTCTTTGTATTTTCTACTGAAAGTTTGTTTCCGCTCCCCTAAAATTTTATAAATTTATATCCCTTTACAATTTTATAAATCCATCCGGTCTGACAAAAATCTACCCCATCGCTGACAACAGGTGCTTACAAGAAGGTGCTCAGATGTTCATGCTGAAGCCCCTGAAGCAGTCGGATGTTAAGCGATTGGAATGCTATCTGATGAGATGCAGAAGCTAAGATTTAGGGATTTTTGAGGACAAAATTAGTCATTGTATCAGAAACATTTTTGCTAATTAAAATGATATTTCGGATGCAAATTGGTCCTTTTTTTTAATCAGGAGTGGAGTTTAACTCCCTTTTAAGTACCATGTTTGTGCATAAATTTGTGCAAGATCAATGAATCAAATAATATCCATTAAAAATTAAATTTACCTCTCATTTTACAAAAATAAAACTAATGAAAGGCACCATTTATTTCATTATATGGTATAATTTATATGATTTCACAATATTAAATGAAAACTACTTATGAAGGTATACTTGTTTTTTAACAATTCAACCTTATATTTTCATGTTTAAATAATGCAAATCATAAACAGGTACCAGGATAATGGTACAAAAAATTTGATTTTTTTATGATATATTATCAATTTCAAAAGATCTAGTCATTATATGCGGTGATAGATTTCAGAAATTAAAATTTTAATATTCATTTTTTAAATAATGGGTATGCAAATTATCTTTTTCCTCTTTTCCTTAACAAAATAAACTAATTTTAATAATTCTCTCAAAATAATAAATATACACTTACCCATAAAATACTTATTGCATCTGTCTCTGATTATATGTTCACTGTTGGAAAGGAAGAAAAGGAGATTCATGCTCTCAAGAGAGATTTAAGCAATCCTTTTGCCATGAAGGATTTAAACGCAACAAAACAAATTCTTGTAATTAACATTATTGAAGATTGCTCTAAGAAGTTATTATGGGATTTTTTTTGGAATAATACATTGAGAAAGTTCTATAGAATTTCAACAACACAAATCAAAGTCAGTATTCCGCTTCCTCAGCATTTCAAACTGAACAAAAGTCAAAGTCCCTCTAGTGAAAAAGAGGAAGAGAAAATGAAGAAGATTTCATGTGCATATGTAATAGAGTCTCTTTTGTATGACATGATCTATACTAGGTTCGATATTACTCATGTTGTTGAAATGATAATAGTTTTCTATTCAATACCGACAAAGCTAATTGGGAAAGCGTAAAATGGATTTGCGCAAAACATCAAAGAGATGTTGTGTTTTGAAAAAAAGGAAGCAAGAACTGGAAGGATACACAGATGCATATATGATTGGAGATGTCGACTTAAGAAAATCGATATCATGGTATACGACTATTTTTTAAGAGGATTTATTTATTGGCTGTTAAAGTTCCAAAATGTGTGGCATTATCAACAATTGAAGCATACTACATTGTTGCAACTGAAACTTGCAAAGAATTGTTATGGATGAAGAATTTTCTACTAAAATTAGGCCACAAGTAGGAAAATTATGTTCTCTATTGTGATTGTTAAAGTGTCTTTCATTTAGCTAAAACTTCGATTATCACTCTCGAACAAAATACATTGATGTCTGATACCAATAGATATGAGATGCGTTAAAAAAATCTGCTTGTTTTAAGTAAAATTCACACCGATCAAAACTGATATGATATGATGATAAAGTTATTTAGACCAATAAGTTTAAAAAATGTTATCAAGAAATTGACTTATTTCTTTCAATTAAGTTAGGAAGAGGGAGATTTGTTAGGTGCATCCCTCAATTGGAAATTAAGGTAATGTATCACATAGTGTATAAACCCACATTCATATATGAAATTGGCTAAAGTTGTATTTTTTTAAGTACATTCTTGTATGATATTTGTCTAGAGGCATGTATGAAGCCTTTTAGATTATAAATAGGCGATTTTGAAAAACTCTTTAACGACAAGTGTAGTGGTAGTTTGTTGACAGAATTTACAAACCATATATGTTGAATCGGATATCTTTGTAATTCTATTTGATATAAGAAGGTAAATTTTTATGGGCTAGTGTCTCAAAATTTCTCCCAATTTGAGTTTTCTGCGTCATCAAAATTCTTTGAATTTTTCTCATTGCTCATTTCTTTATTTTTGTTTTAGTATTTATTTTACTTTAATATCTATCTGAATTAATCGATCAATAGATCATTTTTCAGTGATTAGAAAAAATATTAATCTTATATAAAAATATAAATATGTGTAAAATTTTATATATAATTTTTTTGAAAGGGTTCAAGAACTGACATGTTGCAATCATGTCAGATGCTATGTATCAATCACAATGATTTATGATTATATGGAAAATGATATGTACAGATTAACATTATCTGCTTGACGCCTTGTTATTATTAGGGGAAAACTCCTAATTTGTGGATCAATCCTCTCCTCTAATTATGCTTTATCATTTATTTTATTTTATACTATATTAATTACCTTTTAATTTTATAAATCTCTAATATATTCATTTAAATCTACTGAAATTAGTAACAAACTAGTAAAACTTTTTAGTTAAAATATTTAAAAATAATTTTAAAACTCCAATCAAGATCACCAAAATCTTATTAACATAAAAGTAATTTTAAATATATTTTCTATTCTCAAATAATTTACGCTTCCAAATTGATCTAACTTGATTAAGAAAAGAATAGAAAGATGAGATACTATCTCAACCGTGAATATCATTATTCTTTAATTAAAAATAAAAAAATATTAATAAAATTTTAAAAATCTATTAATACCACTTTCAAGGGGAAATGGCTCTAATATCATGTTTTAAAAAAATCTTCAAATAATCCGTCCAACTAATATTCCTCAGACTAGAGCGTTTACCATAATAAATTTAGAAAGACTCCAAGATATTGCACGTCTTCTTCATCACCTACCTTTTTTTGTTCTACAAATGAAAGACATATGAGAATTCATGCGTCTTCCACACAAAAAAATGAAGTTGTGTGATAATTCCAACATCTTTTCTTTGACAATATAACAATGACCCTAATTTAGAAAATAATATGATAGATGTTTTTATAAAAAAATATTTTTTCACTACCCTGACGAGCGAGGAAGCCATTTTTCAGTGGTAATTGCTTTGATTTTTTCCCATCATAGGTTATACAAAAAAATGTTTCAAAAGATTCAGCTAACCAAATTATGAAAATAGAAGAATAAACACTAATAATATTAATATGATAAACATTAATAATTGATTTTATCACGATTAAACATAATATATTTGTAAATGCCTGTTAAGATAATAAGATCACCTTGAGATTCTAAAACATATGTGGCCAAAAATTTAATTTTAAACATTTTTACAAAAATAAGATTAAAATATAATACAAAACATCCACTAATCTTATAAAGAATATAAAATTTATTAAATAAAATAAAAAATCTCAAATATGTGAGAAAAATGAAAAGAAGAAGTGAAGAAGAAATATATAAAAATAATAATTCCTCAAGTCATCGTGGATGAAAGTCGGTTAAATTTAAACAAGTACATTTGATCAAGTGTTTATTTTTTTTCCTATGGGTTATAGATCTATTAGGAGTATTCCCTTTCTTTTCCTTAGAGTTCCCCTTCCCAAAAACGAATCCAAAATTATTTTATAAATTGGACCAATATTAATATAATAAATATTATCTAACATGATTCATATATATTTTTAATTTAGAAATATAATAACAATTATATATGGAATAAATATAGAAAAATATATTAATTGTAACATAATTCATATGTATTTTTATTTAGGGTAAATTATTTTTTTGGTCACCAACCTACTATTTAATTTATGTTTTGACCATTCAACTATTATATTTTCACTATTAATTTTTTAAAGACTATGACCAAAACAGAACCAAAACATAATATTAAATATGTTTTAAAATAATCGATAGTTGAATGACCAAAATAGAAACCAAATAATAAATGGATTGCTAAATAATAATTTACCTTTTTGGGCATAGGGTGGCCTTGGCCTAGGTACGCCTAGGCCTAGATACTCCACTGCCCTCCCTCCCCCTCTAGGTAGAATAAGATTAGGGCTAAATTTATTATTTTTTATTAAAAAGAATTCAAAATTGAATTAATGAGATTAGTTAAATAAAATCCAAAATTAATTTTCGTGAAGTAAATATCCTATTGGTAATTGTTTTTTTAATTTCTCTTATTAATTCAGGAGGGTCCATTGTAAAAAGAAGATACAAGTTGGCATAACTGGAATCATAATAATTACAGATCACATGCATATCATTTGTCTTGTGTAATTCTGCCATCTAGTCAAGAAAAAATAGGATAGATTCAATTTAATTAAGCAATGAAGAGAAACATCAAATTTGGTTTCATTTAAAATCTAGTTATCCGAAACTTTTTTATTTATTTATTTTTTCTAGAAAGTACATACTTATATCGAATAATATTAGATTCTAGTAGATAAATTATATTTTTAAATTCCAATTAAAACGGATAAATTTAATGTTGATCCAACAAATAATTTGATTAATTAATTTGTTCTATCCTATGAATAATTTTCTACTGTAGACAGTTAAATTTTGTGTGCCGAACAAGAACAGAATCATAATTCTGATCCTATGAAGAGAACTTAAAAAGTATCTTTTTTATATTTTAAAAGTTGGGGGGGGAAGGTGATATTGCATGACAGGTTTGCATCTCCTAACCTTCTCAATATCTATATTTAATGCATTTCAGATATTTTTAAAGTCCTGAGCGACTGGGCGAAAATTTAAAAATAAAAATCACATAATGAAAGCATATTCCATTAATTTAAATAGTTTCGTTTAATATTTTATTAATAAATCATACAAAATTATTACATTTTGTCAAATATATTATTTTTATTATTTTAATAAGAAAATACAACTAAATAATAAGGGACCCTCACTAACTTTCAAGATTGTCACTTGAAAAATCTCACCCTCGAGCATTATTTTGAAGTAAATTTATCAATCAAATCCTCATAAGTAATTTTATTCAAAATATCATTCTTGATTGCCACTAAAACTAGTTCTGTAACCCCTAAACCCGACCTATGCGTTTCGACTAAGTCTAGTGGATCACAAAGACATTTTCCAAAACCGTTATCCAATCAATGTAAAATCCATTATTCATGACATGAAATTATAATAAATTATACTATTAAAACTCAACTCTTAAATATAAAACCAATCAGTAATAAATTAATTTAAAACATATCTTAAAAATCAAAACCACGATAAACTGAATAGTAATAGCAAAATCATCATTATAAAATCCAATACTTTAAAATAGGTCATGTCACCATAATAAAGTCAACTTGCAAGATTAAAATTACAATCAGATATACTTCAAGAGATATGTGATCCTCCAAGTGCTCAAACCGAGGTATCTAACCAACAGTATCTGAAAGGGGAAAAACATTTTCGAAAGGTGAGCTAGGCTCAGTGTATCCCATTACCATAAAATCACAATAAGTACATTAAATATAGTCCGGTAAATCTCACAAATTCGTAAAAGAGTTTAACTTTGAAAATCATAGTTTAAATCCTTTTCTGGTACACCGTCAGTTTCCCAAAATTATTTTCCATATAGCTTACTTTATGCACATAGCAAAAGAAAGCCGACTTAAGGATAGGCTATGAAGCTTGTATCCTTAATCCCAAGTCAATAAGTCCATATAGCTTACCCTAAGCACACAGCAAAGGAAAGCCGACCTAAAACATCTTGGGGCCCTCAAGAGTCACATTAGTCCCGTTTATTAGCTTGATCAGAGCTATACAATTGTAGTTCAATCCATCCCAAAATTAATATCCATATATCAGTCATCAAGTCCATAAATCATCAACAATAAATCGGTGTACCAACAATAATAACCATAGATTTCAATGTACCATATTTCAAAACATATAAAATCATTATGTAGTAAACAGGAACACACCCGATAATGGGTTCAGATAGTAGATCTACTTATTGCTGTTTCATAACGCTCTGTTACAGTTTTCGAATGGGTGACTGGTATACGTGGTTTAACTGATCTAGAAGAGTTGGTCGAGCTGTCAAACGATCCGGAGAGTCTCTTGTACCTTCAAACAAATAATTAATCAGCCCCAAATCTTACTTAATTGTTTAAAAGCTAAAATTCTTAAGTATATAAGCATTTTTTGGGTTTGACTATCATTTTGGGGTATTTCGAGTCTGAATTTGGCCAAACGGATTGCGGAATCGGAATCAGGACGTCGAAAACATAAAGTATGACTTTTCGAAAATCAGATTCTTGGTCAAAGTCAAAGTCAACCACTTTGACCGTTAATTTGGAGGCCTTCGGGTTCTAAATTTGATGAAACGGACTTCGGAAACGGATTCGGGACGTCTAAAACTATCAGAATAGGTATACTCGGAAAAGATTTACGGTCGTTAAGGGTCGGTCAAAGCCAATTTAAGTTTTGGTCAAAGGAAGTCAACGGTCACGGTCAACGGTCGGGTCGGTCAATCGGGTCGGGTCAGTCGGGTCGGGTCAGACCGGTCAAATCGGTTGAAACCGGTCAAACCGGTCAGAACCGGTTGAAAACTGGTCAAACCGGTTTCCAGCCCTCCACTCTCCCCACGGCGGCGCGTGTGGGCGCGTGAGGCCTCCTCCGGGATCTAAAAATTCCGGAAAAAATTCTAAAAATTATTTTGAGCGGTTTTGAGATACTTACAAAGATCGGTTCAAATTTTGAACGGCAGAGAGCTCTTGATTTCAACCGGTCGAATCTTTGACTGCTCCACCTCCTCACGCGCCGCCTTGACGGCGAACAAGGTTGACACCGGCGACTCAAATGACACAAGGAACACGATGGTGCTGGGTGTCGTAAACAGAGCAACGATCGGCGGTGAATTTAAGATTTTCCGGCGATAGAGCTAACAAAATCGTCGAGACTTTGACTGCAAATTCCCGACGTTTGGCATGTTTCGCTTCAATTATTGGAAGGATTTATTCCTCGCTCGATGATGAACACAACGGTGGTTCAAAACGACGATTGGAATTCGGACGGCGTCAGGATCTAAGTCGGAAACCGGCGTAGGGGGAAGGAAATTTGGAGCAATTGAGGTGTGGTTTTCTGTTTTGAAACAGAAAACCACGTTTATATCATAACATACCTAACTTTCTTGGGTAAATTTAGGGCTTGGTCTTTGAATTTTCTTTAACTCCAAAATAAGCTCCAAGTTTTAAAATCTTTCAATTTAGTCCCAACAATTTTCTGATTTTCACAATTAAAACCTCCAATTTCAATTAAATTATTTTGAAAATATCCGGGTTGTTACAATTCTCCCTCTCTACAAGAAATTTCGTCCTAATAGTTGAGGAAACTGAGCCTCCATTGACTCCAATGTCTCCCAAGTAGCTTCTGAGGGGCCTCGGTTACTCCATTGAACTTTGACCATTGGAATACGCCTATTCCGAAGAACTCGCTCATCTTTTTCTAAGATCTGGATGGGCTCCTCCTCATATGACAAATCAGGTCTCAGCTCTACCTCATCAACTTGAATGATGTTATATGGATCTGGACGATATCGCCTCAACATTGATACATGAAACATCATAAATACGACTGAGCTCAGAAGGCAACTCAAGCTGATATGCAACAGGTCTTACCCTCTTCAAGATATGAAATGGTCCAATAAATCTTGGACTCAATTTACCCTTACGCCCGAATCTCATATACTTTCTTCCATGGTGAACTTTTAAGAAGACCTGATCACCAATCTCAAATTGTATTCTTTCATTCTCTGATCTGCATAAGACTTCTGCCTATCAAATGCCTCTTTCAACGGTCACGTATCAATCTGACTGTGTCCTCCGTCTCTCGCACTAACTCAGTCCCAAAGTTTTCCTATCACGCAACTCAGTCCAATAGATCAGAGTGCGATATTACGCCCATAGAGTGCTTCGTAAGGTGCCATACGAATGTTGGTCTGATAACTATTATTGTAAGCAAATTCAGCCAACGGCAAAAAGTTCTCCCAACTACCATGAAAATCAATTACGCAACCCCGCAACATATCCTCCAGAATCTGAATCACTCTCTCAGATTGACCATCAGTTTATGGATGAAGGATGTACTAAATCCAATCGTGTTTCCCAAAGCCATATGTAGCGCCTTCCAGAATCTTGAAGTAAATCTGGATCTCGATCAGAAATAGACACGGAACACCATGCAACCTGACAATCTCTAAAATATACAATCGTGCTAACTTGTCCAAAGTATAATTTACCCGCACAGGAATGAAGTGAGCTGACTTTGTAAGTCTGTCTACAATCACCCAAACTGAATCTTTTTTTTCCGAATGAGTCATAGGTAAGCCAGTAACAAAATCCATAGTAATACGCTCCCATTTCCACTCAGGAATCTTGATAGGCTGTAACAAACCTGATGGATGTTGATGTTCTGCCTTAACTTGCTGACAAGTCAAACACCTAGCCACAAAATCAGATATGTCTTTCTCATCCCAATCCAATGATACCTCTCTCTCAAATTCCGGTACATCTTATCTCTCCGGGTGCATAGCATATGGACTACTATGAGCCTCAGAAAGGATAGTCTGCCTCAACTCAGCATCATCAGCACACAATATCGACCTTTAAAGCATAAAACTTCATCCTAATCAATTGCGTAATCTGAGTTTGTCCCCGCTCTACTTGCTCAATATGGAAAGCAAGGAGCTATCAAGGGGCTGCTTAGCCTTGATCTCATCAACCAAGGTCGACTTAACTTGCAATTTGCTAACAAAGTGCCATCGTCATATAATTCATCTTGGCTATTAAAGACCTCAACTCCGATACGTCTTTCGACTCAAAGCATCCGCTACAATGTTAGCTTTACCAGGGTGATAATCAATCACGCAATCATCCTTTAGACTCTAACCAACGACGCTGTCTCAAATTAAGCTCCTTCTAGATCAGAAGATACTTTAAGCTCTTATAATCCGTGAAAATGTAACACACTCTCCTCCATAAAGATAGTGTCTCCAAATCTTCAAGGCAAAAATTATTGCTGCCAACTCCAAATCGTGAGTAGGATAGTTTACACTCATGCGGTCGCAGCTGACGAAATGCACCAGCCACCACCTTACTTTCCTGCATTAAAACACAACCAAGTCCTGAATGTGACGCATCACTATACACTGTAAAATCCTTCCCGGACTCTGGTTGAATCAGCACGGGTTTGAGTCAAAACGCCTTTAATTCCTCAAAGCTCTCCTGTGTGCCGCCCCAGTCAAACGGCACATTCTTCCTTAACAACTTTGGCAAAGGAGAAGCAATGATCGGAAGCCCTCAACAAAACGTTGATAATAACCAGCCAAGCCCAAGAAACTACAGATCTCAGATACGTTCTTAGGTCATTTCCAATTCATAATAGCCTCTATCATGCTGGGATCGACCTGAACACCTCACGTAGAATAATATCCCAGAAACGACACTTCTTGAAGCCAAACTCACACTTACTTAGTTTGGCATAAACGATGCTCTCTCAAAGTCCGCAGAACGATCTTCAAATGTTCGTCATGCTCTGCT